>NC_057798.1:140215003-140219060 GCF_018294505.1 Triticum aestivum | reverse complement strand
CGGCAAGGGGGTTCGGTGGCGACCGCGCCCCTCGGTCGGTCGTACAGGGAGGCGACCGGGGAGGGGAAAAAGGTTTGGACCGGCCAAGGGGGTTTAAGGCCCATAGGGAAACATGGGGGGGGGGGCTCTCTGCTCTTTTAGTATAGTTTTCTTTTCTTTTTCAATTTAGTGCCGTTGTTTTCCTTTAATTTTGGGCACTAAGCCACTTTATAAAAAGTTTGTTCACCACCAATATTAACAAACGATTATTTGCAACAACTCGAACATTTTAGTTCTCATGTTTGGCAAGTTTTGAATTTTGACTTTAAATTTTGAGTTCGAATAAGAACAGTGATTTGGATCAAGTGAGGATTAGCAACAGTAATGTGATGACGTGGCACCATTAGCAGGGGTTTACTGTAGCTTAAGTATCCGGGCATCACAGGACGGCTCGGGACTCTTCTGGCCCAACTCTTTTACTCTGGGGGCTTCTTTTAGTCCATAAAAAATCGTCAAAAATTGGCACGTCAATTGGACTCTGTTTGGTATTCCTTTTCTGTAAAACTCAAAAATAAGGGAAAAAACAGAAACTGGCACTCGGCTCTAGGTTATTAGGTTAGTCCCAAAAATCATATAAAATAGCATATAAATGCATATAGAACATCCTAGATGGATAATATAATAGCATGGAACAATCAAAAATTATAGATACGTTGGAGACGTATCAGTAAGATACAGGGACCAGTGTGCAAAATTCTAAGTGCACACGAGGAAGGCCGGGGCGTATCACTGTGAAGTTTGCTGTGCATTTGAATGGCCAGCTATTAGAGCCTATTCATCCTTCTCGTGGGCTCAGGCAAGGGGATCCACTATCACCATACTTATTCCTCTTTGTGCCTGAAGCTTTGTCGTTGTTACTTAGTGATGCTTCGGCAAGAGGGGCTATTCAAGAGTTCCGGCTTAACAGACATGCCCCAGGTATATCTCATCTCCTTTTTGCTGATGATAGTCTCCTATTTTTTAAGGGTAACTTGGAGCAAGCTCTAAATATTAAAGGTATTTTGTCGGCTTATGAGAAGGGAACTGGCCAACTATTAAGTTCGGATAAATGCTCCATCTTATTTGGCAAAAAATGCTCTATGGAAGACCAGGTGCTTATTCTGGTTATCCTTAAAATCACGATTGATGGTTTTGAGGATAAATATCTAGGCTTGCCTATTCCAGAAGGTCGTATGAAGGCGGGTAAGTTTCAATCCACCAAAGATAAAGTGCTCAAGCGGGTTTCAGACTATATTGAAAAATATGCTTCGAGCGGGGCGAAAGAAATCCAGATCAAGTTTGTTATTCAAGTTGTTCCCGTGTTTGCGATGGGTATTTTTAAATTCCCTGCTTCACTGTGTGAGGAGTTATCCCAGATTATTAGGAATTTTTGGTGGGGCGATGAAGATAATAGGAAAAGAACACATTGACTGGCATGGGATAAGATGACGAGACCAAAAAGTGAAGGGGGTATGGGCTTTCGCGATCTTCGGCCTTTTAATCAAGCACTCTGGCGAAACAAGCTTGGCGTCTATTGGTTTTCCCGGACTCTGTGTGCAGGTGATGAAAGCTAAATACTATCCTCATGGGCACCTTATTGATACGTCATTTCCTCAAGCTACATCCCTTACTTGGCAAGGAATTATGCATGGCCTCGAATTGCTAAAAAAGGCATTATTTGGAGAGTGGTCGATGGGACTAGTATAAATATTTGGAGGGATAATTGGTTCCCTAGGGAATCTGGCTTACAAATTTGTGGAAAAAAGAACATAACTAGAATCAAATTGGTGTCCGAGTTATTTTTGAGTGGATTTAGGAGTTGGGATGAGAACCTGATAAGGCATCTATTTTATATTCATGATGCAAAGGAGATCCTAAAGCTCCGTATTCTTCGAGTGGGCGAGGGAGATATTATTGCTTGGCACCACAAGAAAAGTGGCTTGTTCTCGGTGAAGAATGCGTATAGACTGGCTCTGAATCTTAAAGAACCGAGGATTGATTCCGGCAATTCCAGTGATGCCGTAAATGGGGATAGGACGCTTTGGAATATTATTTGGAATGCTAATGTCCCCCAGAAAATTAGAATTTTCGCCTGGAGGGCTGCTACTAATAGTTTGGTGGTTCAACTCAATAGGATTAAACATCATCAAACTACTCTAGGTACATGCTCAATATGTGGTATTGACGATGAGTGTATTTTTCATGCATTGGTGGTTTGTCCCAAGGCTCGTGTGTTCCGTATGGCATTGAAGGAAGTGTGGAAATTACCGGCGGAGGAGATCTTCATATATTCTGGACCGGATTTGGTTCCTTATTTTATTGGACCAGTTAAGTTCACCTATAAACGACCAAACTATATTCATTTTCTGGAGAGCTTGGCACTTGAGGAATGATTTGATCTTTGGTAAGGGAATGGAATCCATCTCAGCCTCGGTTAGTTTTGTCGAAAATTATTGGGCATCTTTCTCGTCTTGTCATGCCAAAATGCAGGTGGAGATATGAAGTAAAGGGAAGCAAGTGGAGCTGGATCTTCAGCCAAGCAATAACATTGAGAGGAAGGTTACTCTTTGGAGGCCACCTACCCCAGACGTCTACAAGATTAATGTCGACGCAAATTTTGTGAAGGCCATTGAAGCTGCGAGCGTGGGGGTGGTTGTTAGAAATCACCGTGGACAAGTGATTCTATCCTCCTGTGACAATATTGGTGCTTGCTATAGCGTCGAGGAAGCGGAACTTAGAGCGTCCCTGTCCTGCCTATATATTGGTATGACACTAAACATGCCCGTCATTTTGGAAACCGACTGTTCCTTTGTGGCCTTCGTTTTTGGAAAAGATTATGTTGACAGATCATCCCTTGTTGATCTAAAGAAGGAAGTTGTAGATGTCTCGAAGTTGTTGGTGAATTTACAAATTTCTAAGATCAACAGGAGGGCTAATATGGTGGCTCATGAGATTGCAAAGTTTAGTTTATATAATAGATCTGATGGTTTTCTTTTTCATTCCGTTCCGTCCTGCGTGGCAAAGTTTGTTATGAACGATTGTACGCAAATATTAAGTTAATTAATACATGGTGGGTTTTTTCAAAAAAATAAATATTGGTCGGACAATGGGCCGGTATACCATCGTCCCATGTTATACGCACGATTCCTGACACGACACAACTTCTTTCTCATGCAATGTCATGTTTGCATTTGTTCCCTCATACGACGTCGTTTCTTCTAAGAAGATGCGTCTGGCAACATACATGAATGGGGCAATTATGTATATGAACTCCAAAAGGATATGAAATCATAATAAAAGATCGGTTCAAAAAAAATCATAATAAAAGATGAAATTAGTGAACGATGAGTAACCAGATACATAACTTGTGGGCAAAAAATCCTTCTTGTCTTTGCATGTCATATATATTTTGAAAATCCATCGTACCTCGCTGGTAATTCAGATTAGTGTGCAACCAATCGTTATCATCGTCATCCTCCACATCGTAGGATTGAGCTGACTTGATGTGATCTATGCCTACATAAACAACTCTGATGACATGCTCTTCAAAATGACAGCTAATAATTATTTAGTAATATTACCAGGCGAAACCTCCACGTCGAGAGCTGCATTTTTTCTTCTCATGACATCCTCCGCTTCTTCCGGTATTCTTCTTTTTTATCCTCGGAAAATCTTGCAAACCAGCCCTGCCCACTTTGTTTTTCGTGTCCCACCCCATGTTCTCCAGGTTGATGATCAACACATACAGAGCTTGCAGTCGTACAAGTTGCAACTTACACTAGTAGAAAAAAGACCTAATGTGAGACACATTAGTCCCGGTTCGATTTTGGCCCGGTACTAATGGTACCATTAGTGCCGGTTCGAACGGCTATGCATTAATGCCGGTTCATTTTGAACCTTTAGTACCGGTTCGTGCCACGAACCGGTAATAAAGGGGTGGTGGCAGGCTGGCGTCAGGCCGGGGCCCAGCGATCACCTTTAGTACCGGTTCGTGGCACAAACCGGTACTAAAGGGCCCTTTAGTACCGGTTCGTGCCAC
>NC_057798.1:140185508-140214711 GCF_018294505.1 Triticum aestivum | reverse complement strand
AAAATAAAATTCTTCGAGATGTAGTTATATTACTACATCTACTAGTTAGGAAAATTAAAAAACTTAAATTTGAACATGTTTTGCAAAAAATGTAGAAAAAATGTAAAACAGCTATAACTTTTGCATATGATGTCGGAAAAAACATATAATATATCAAAAAATTCAGCACGAAAATCCTCAATTCCAAAAGGAGAAAAAGATATGCTCAAATTTAAGTTTTTTTTTAATTTTGGTTAAATCTGGTCAAACTATGGTCAAACTATTTATTCAAGAAGTATTAATGTTACTACATACTTATTCAAGAATATTAGTGTTACTAAATAATTATTTCAATTTTTTGAATTTTGGTCAAATCTGGTCAAACTGTGGTCAAACTATGGTCAAACTTATTCAAGAAATGTTAGTGTTACTAAATAATTACTGTTTTTTAGAATAATAGTTTCAAACTCAAACGGTGAAATGTGTGACCTAATGCTCAAGCTAAACTGCTGAGGGTTAATAGGATTTACAGCTTACATTTGTCAGGAAAATAATAAGTGCAGACTTGGAAAGTAGGGGGAATAGAACTCCGAAGTTAAGCGTGCTCAGACTGGGGGAGTGAGAGGATGGGTGACCGGTCGGGAAGTTAGACGATTTGGAATGAGTGATCCACACTTGAGTAGTTAAGGGGGGTGATTAGAGACTAAGGGCCTGTTCGGTACTCGGCTAGCTTCCAAATCCTCCTAAATCTGTGCTGGAACTGAGCCGAACGGTTCCGCTCCGGGAAGCTAGCTTCCTGGATCGAAGAGTAGTCCACGTACAAAAAACTGGAGCGGCGTTTCTAGCAATCCAGGAAAAGGAAAAGCGGGAGTTGGCCTAAATTACGAGTAGTGCCACCGCCAAGTGACTCGATGGCTGCGTACCGGTTCGCTACCTTCGTTATATTCTCCTGATGAGCTACGTGGAGGCATCGCTGCCTTTCCCTCTGAACTGGGCCAAGCCCAGCTACCGTCCTCCTGTGTCCGACTGGGCCTAAGGCCACCTTAACTATTGAGCTAGCTGGGCTCCAGTCCGTCTGACCAGGTTGGCCTGCTGGCACATAGGAGAGAAGCTGGAGCGAGCTTGCCGAACGCTTTTTCATGGATCACAATCCAAGGAAGAAGCCAGCAACGGGAAATAGAAGCCAGATTTGTGGATTTGGTGAAGCTGGAGGACATCCGAACAGGCCCTAAATCATCAAATAATTCAGAAAATTGAAAATAAAAAAATCAAATTTTTTTCTAAAATTTTCAAAAAATAAAATACCTTTAGTACCGGTTGGTAACACCAACCGGTACTAAAGGTCCCCCATACCACGGCGCGAGCTCACGCCACGTGGTGGGCCTTTAGTGGCGGTTCGTGCCGAACCGGTACTAAAAGGGGGGGCATTAGTCTCCACTCTTTAGTGCCGGTTGCAGAACTGGCACTAAAGGCCCTTATGAGCCGGTATTAAAGCTCCGTTTTCTACTAGTATTAAAGACAAGCAAATCAGTCAGAGATCTTATAAACCATGATTACAATTTATATCAGCACAGACGCATGAATATAGCAGATAGGAGATGTTACCTATGGAAACATGATGGGTAGGGGACTGAGGTACAACAACAATGACACTTTTTGCTGCAGCTTTCTTTTCTTGTCGGGTCAACCGGAGTTTCTGTAGGTGTTCCGCCTTCTACTCTTGGGACAGACGGGCATACCACCCCTACCCACTTTGTTTTTTTTGCATGGAACATTGATTTCTGCAGGTTGATGGTCAGTACTTCCGGAGCTTGCAGAAGCTTGCAGATATACTCCCTCCATCCAAAAATACTTGTCACCAAACTAGATAAATGGGGATGTATCTAGATATATTTTAGTTTTAGATACATCTTTATTTATTTATTTTGATAACAAGTATTTCCGGACGGAGGGAGTACTTGCTATACATGGCAAAAAAGAGAAAACAAATCACAGAAATCATGAATACACCATCCATGAACCAATGTAGTAAAGTTCTCGAGTTTAGGAATGTACCATTGTTTCCTGTGTTGGTTATCTTGCCCAAAGGTGTACGTTGCAATGAAGGTGAAATCAGTATAATATGATAGTTAATTTTTTTTTCTCGAATACGCATGAGTGTGCGTATCTTATATTAAGAGAAGGAAAGGGGAAGACACCCCATCCACGGTTATGTACAACACGCCTTACAACGCATTCCACCCTCAATACATCTTAACAGATTACTCGCCCTCGCTCCACCCAACTACTCCTATAAAGTTGAAACTTATGTCTTTGTGTAGAACCCCCGCTTGTCTCCATATCCCACACTCTGAGGCGATTCGTCATAAGGTTTGCTGCACATTCGGCCTCATGCCCTCGAACACGATCGCGTTTCGGTGCTTCCACAACTCCCACATGACTAGGAGGTGAATCGCCTGCAAGGTCTTGGCGTGCCTCCCCTCGAAGAGGGGCCTTGTGCACCATGTCACTAGATCGTCATTGTTTGAAGGCATCATGCCTGTCATGCCAACTACCTGACCCACCTTGGTCCACACCTCCTTCGCGAAAATGCATTGTATCATGAGATGATTGATTGTTTCACCATCTTGATCACAGAAGGGGCATGCGTCTTGGTGCGGCAGTCCACGTCTTGCTAGTCTATCAGATGTCCACACTCTATCCCTTAGAGCCAACCATGCGAAGAAGCGGCATCGCAGGGGCGTCTTCGACGCCCATGTGTAGGTTGCCGTCGATGAGCATTGAAGGGCCGCGAAATTGGCCGCATAAGCTGATCTTGCCGAGAACTCACCATCCTCCTCCCATGATCACTTGAGCTGATCGGACTACTGTGGGTCAAGGACCACGCTATGAACTTGCGGCCACACCTCAAGGAACTGGAGTAATGCCATATCATCCATGTTCGGGCCCATGTCTCGCGCCCAAGTTGCACCCTGAATAGCTTCAGCCACCGTTCTCACGCCCCTCGTCCGCTTTGACACCATGTCATATATGATCCGTGCCAGTTCCTGCATCATATAGCCGTTTAGCCATCTATCCTCCCAGAAGAGTGTTGTGTGTCCGTTGCCCACCATCACCTTGGCTGCCGCTTGGAACAATCCTCTTGCCTCGGCCGGCACCGAGAATTTGAATTCTGCCCATGGTCTAGACATGTCAGCGCGTTGCAACCAAAGCCACTTTGCTTGGAGTGCGACATTCATCCACCTGAGGTCCGTAACGCCGAGCCCCCCTGCCCACTTGGGTCGGCATAAAGTTTCCCAAGCAACTGCGCACTTGCCACCTCCACCATCTTCATTTCCATACCATAGAAAGTTTTTGCAGATTTGATCATCGCCTTAAGCGTTTTTGTTGGCAAACCCATGGCCAACATGGAATGCACCGGGATGGCACATAACACCGAATGAATAAGAAGCAACCGGCTGCTCTTTGGTAATGATCGTGCCTTCCATGATGGCAACCTTGCAGCCATCTGATCCACCATAGCCTGAAATTGTGCTGCAGTTTGCTTCCTTATTGACAGTGGTAACCCCAGATATCTACAAGGGAACGTTCCCTGCTCACATCCCAATAGCCCCGAAGGTCCATCTGCATACCACCGCACGTCACTAACGTGCATCCACCTGAAGGTCCTCCTCTTGCAGTGGTAGGGCCGAAGCATCCCAGCCAAAGAGGGCTAGAATCGCTGCGATGTGACTATCACTCAACGGCTTGGAGAAGAGGCTGGCATACATCTGTAATGCATCCTCCGAGATGACCTCCGCCTCATTGGCCAAACACAACCTACGAATCAGGACGCGTTGCTGCTTGGAGCCTGCCATGCGACAGCCCGGCCCCTTCGCCAGACGCAGGCTCCTTCTGGGGCTTGAAACTGGCTGTTGCTTCCTCCTTGGCCTCCTGGTGGTCATAGTCCTGCGCTCGGGAGGCGTGGCCAGCACTGCCAAACAGAATTGCTCCACCGATTCCTGGATAGGGGCCTGGTTCATTTCCTGTATTGGTATCTCCTCTTCTTCCGCATGCACCTGGCCAGGGGAGGCAGACGTGTCCGAAAGCGTAACACAAAACGTGGTGCCATCCACATTGCATGCCTGGCCATGCACCTCCAACCGCGGCCCACCACGTGTCCCACTTTGGCATCTCGATGCACTTGAATACTCCAGCCCATCCAGCCTGTCCCCACATGCCTCCAAATCTTCTAAGGTAATCTCCTGTCGCGGCAGACGTGTGGGGTCCTTCCCTTGGTCTCCCGGTAGCAGCAGATCCCAGGAACCAATGGGGATTGTGCAACTTGCGCCCGCAGGGACCTGTTCAATCGGCGTCGTGGAGTGGGATGGTTGGCCAACCACAACCGCCAGCTCCGAATCTGTCCACCTTATCCTGCCGTTGGGCTGATTGACTGAGGCAGGCGACAACACGGAATCTGTTCCAGGCAGAGCGGGCTGGCCCGAGATGGTTCTGGAGCCACAAGACGATGCAGGCAGCTCTACCCCGTCCTGACCCGCCATCGCACTTTGCCACGTCCTACCCTGCACCGGCTCGTCTGAACTTTCCACATGTTCGTTTCTCACACGACCGCCAGCCCTTTCCACAGGGAATCCACTTTCGCTTTCCACCTGGTCCGCCCCCTGGTTTGACCGCAACTCCAACAGATTGGCGGCCGCCGGCGGTGAGGGAGGGGCACTGATCACCGGCGAATCCAGAGCACGCGTGTGCACCGGGGGGCAGCCCCCTGCGGATGCGGGTTGGATCCAGCCGAGCCACCTCTTGCAGGCTGACGCGTCAGGCCGCCGCCCTGCCATCCACGTGAAGGACCCGCCCGGTCGCCCTGATCCTCGGCCTCGTCGTCCACCGGAGGGGGGGGGCGTGCCGATCGATGCGAACCCCCACTCAGGCCGGAGCGGCGATGCTTCCTGTATGATGTCCACCGGGTAACAGAGG
Organism: Triticum aestivum; assembly: GCF_018294505.1. NCBI lineage: Eukaryota > Viridiplantae > Streptophyta > Magnoliopsida > Poales > Poaceae > Triticum > Triticum aestivum. Next base: position 140,209,758 of record NC_057798.1, on the reverse strand, counting down.
GCATCAATGCCCTCCAATCTGCCACGCGCATGTCGGCGACGCGGCTCTTCCACCACAAGTATGCGCCGGGGAGGAATCCGTGCCGGATCATCCGTCCGCTGCCAGACACGGAAGCGCGACATGTCGTTCCGCCTAGCCGTGCAGTCGGCCACCTTGACGACCAGCCCAATCCCTCGTAGGACCTCCTGCGCCACTCTCCTGGTCCACACGTCCGCCGGCACGCCCACAAGCGCCAACTAAACAAGATACGGCATGGCAATGCCAGTGGCATGCTCGTGCCTGCGCCATGGCCAGAGGGAGAGCACGACGCCGTTCGTCGTGGCCTGGCCCTTGTCGAGCATCCGGTCCCGAATCACTCTGTTTCGGCAAAGGAGCAGAAAATCCTCCGGGAAGAAAGCACGAACGGACATGTCTTGGGGGCCAACGTCGAAATCCACGTGGAGCGCATACGCTACCTCGGCAAGATCCAGCCTTGGGCCATGACCGGGAACAGAGACCACCACCGCGCACTCCAACTTCACCTCCAGAGCATGCAAATCTTCGCCGGCCTCGAGGAAACAGTAGTCCACCGGTTCATCATGCGCCGGCGGCGTCTCGACCACCCCATCAAAAGGTGCCAAGAACTATGGGCCGACCACGCTTTCCACCGAACCACCTTGGGAGCGGACCACGTCCGACCACGCCCTGTCCAGGCCGGCCGCGACCACCGGATGCAGGCCAGGCGGCGGTGGCGGGAGCACCATGGGCGAGGGGAGTGCCAAACGGGTGGTCCCCGGCAGCGACGGACCTGGGGGAGGGGGAGGCAGGGGAGCTGGTGACACACCCGACCCATGAAGGCGCAAGGCAGGAGCAGCACGCGCCGGCGGCGAGTCGGAGGGGCTCCGCGGGTGGGTGCATCCACGGGAGGTGTGATTGCGGCCGCCGCATCTGACACACTTGGTGGGTTTGGTGCCTTGAGATGTGCCCGTCGTCCTCGCCACAATTGTAGCAGCATCCATGCAGCAAAGCAGGGAGCCCCGAACGCGGGGGGCGCGCGCAGAGCAGGCTTATCTGGCCAGGACGGACCCCGGCTTACCGGCGCTCCTTCCGGCCTCTGACGCGCTGCCAGGGTGCCCCGTCGGGATCCGGCGTGGGGTCATCCCGCGGCGGCGGTGACGCAACGATGATGGAGCGCAGCCTAGGGGCGGGGGCAGCGGGCTGGATCTGGGGGGAACGAAGCACCCCCGAGGCAGACGGAGGGCATGAGCTGCCCGAAGACGAGCCAGAGAGCTGGACACGGCTCGCCATTCGCTCGGAGAAGGTGGCCGCCAGAGCCGGAGTGGCCGCCGGCGCAGGCGTCGCTCGGGGAGGAAGAGAGCTAGGGAAGAGAGAGCGCCGGTGAAAACGTGGCTTTTGAGTTGGACCAGCCAGCCACTTGCGCAAGCGTCGCTCGGGGAGGGAAAGCGCTAGGGGGGAGAGAGAGACCTAGTTATTTTTTATCTAGGTATAATATGATGATACTTGGCAATGAAGCTTAACTGCCTCTGCCTGATTTGGGTTCAGTTGGCAATGAAGGTGAAATCAGTATAACCGTGTTAACAAGCATGATTGGGTTCAGTTTTATCAAGTGGATACAGGTCTGCATTTCAGTTATGAGATATCGTGAATCAATGTATCAAATGCAGCACATCGCTTGAAAAATAAGGTGAAAGAAAGAAAGCAGCAGATATGAAAGACCTCTGGCCCAGCGGCTGCGTGTTTGACGGCAGCGCGTGCACTGACGGACGGCGGCGAGTCCCCTGATGGCGGCGCTTACACTGTTGGATGGCGATGGCTGAGGCCAGACGTCCTCCGCGGCATCCCTGGCGGCCCGACGGCCACGACCGAGGCCAGGCGGTGTAGGCGGCGTCCCCACAACGGTCGGCCCGACGACCACGACCGAGGCCAGGCGGTGTAGGCGTCGTCCCCACAACGGTCGGCTAGGCGGTCTAGGTGGCGTCCCCGGCGGGCAGGGCCAGGCGAGGCGACGGGTGGGGACGGCACGGAGATGTGAGGGGCGGCGTCGTTCAAGCTGCGGCGGGTGGAGGCAATGATGGTGGCGTCGATGAAGCTGCGGCAGGCCGAGGCGATGGGGGCGGCGAGCAGCGGCTTGATGCGGCTTGGGCGGCGGTTCCCTGGTTTCAGTTTCCTTTCCTATGAAAGGGCACATATGTCAGGAAGGGGATTACGGAAGAGAAGGATTGATTAGCGCTAACGTGTTTAGTCGCTCACCATTAAGTCAATACGGTCTGTTGGATTAACGCCAACGGATGGTCCAGATTTATTAGATCTGCTCATTTGGGTCTTTTTATATTGATATAGATATAGATGCTTCTCTTCACTAGTGATGGTTGTTGTTTTGGTGCGTTGGTCTCACGAAGTTTTAGCACTGACGACTTTCCTACTGTTTACCGTAACATGTTTTGCCCCGTTTCGACGAGAGAGGGGCGATGACAGTGACGTGCCTTCGACGCGCTCCAGTGCTTGTAGTCGTTGCTAGGTGTAGCCTACGGACCTTCATGTAATTTTTGTGTTCCTTGTGCTCTCATGGCATATGGTGAAAATATATCCGAAGTTTTTCTAACAAAATAATTTAGATTGCGACATGCCAACAGATTATCCGTTCCATAGTATATTCAACAAATGCCAACCAAATGCGGCATCTTTCTTTAGTTAATGGACAGGAAGCAGCTTCTGCACGGAAAAATTCGGAGAAAGCTCAGCTTGCAGCTTTGTACAAGATGAAAAGTGGATATCCCCTAAAAAAAAGTGGATAGATATTTATATATATAGAACTCATAAAAGAATAAGGTCGGTGGTGACAATTCAGTCTGGTCCCGCCTTCCCCAGCCGAAGCCGGATTTTTTACACGCCGTGCTTCCCCGCGAAGCACCGGATCACACCGCCGCACACGCGTCACATCCGTCGGCGTGGTGGGCGGCGAGGTCGGAGCCGGCAGGTAGGTGGAAGCAAACCGAAGCGTGCGAGCGCCTTTCCCCAATCAGCGAGAAAAAACAGAGGAAAAAAGGAAAAAGCTCCGAGACAACACGCCACGCCACGCAACGCGCGGGACGCGTGCTCGGCCCTCGCCCCAGATCTCTCTCCCCATCCGCATCCCCTCCCTCCATCCCCCGAGAGCGAGCGCAGCGCACCAGGTGTCGGATGAGTTGACGCGGCAGGACGAGCGGAGGCGAGGGCGAGGCGAGGCAGCGCGGGAGGCGGGGGTGCGGCCGAGGTGGGGCGGGAGGCAGATCTGGGGAATCTGGCAGGAGCGGCGGTGGGGCTGCGGGCGCGGGGGCGGGCGGGGGGCTGGGCGGACGGCGCGGACGAGGGCGGCGAGGGGGAGGACTGCAGGCTCAGGCCCTGGCGGCGGAGGCTGCTCGCGTCCATGGCGTTCTCGTGGCCCTCGGCCCTCCGCCTCGCCGTCGGCGCCGCCCTGCTCACGGCCGCCGGCGTCGCGCTCTTCACGCTCCCCGTTGAGAAGGTGCGCGCCTGATCCCCTCCCCATCGCCGGCCTGATTTGGACTCTGCTACCGATGATGGATGTGATGACTTTAGGGCGTCTGCTTTGTATACCGCTTACGACATGCGTGCTGTAGTGGGGCGCGGGAGAAGTCCTCTGGGTTGCCGAAATGTAGCTCCGTCCTGGCTCATGATTAGATGTATTCCACCCATCAATTACACCTAGTCTCGTCACCGTTTTGTGGAAAGAGAATTTTTGGTATGACATTGTGTTATATGGCTGAAAGTTTCCTAGCAAATGGTGTCAGCGGCTGCTGGCACGCATTCAAAAGTCTAGATCGTTAGAAATGTAGGCTTGTATAGAGTAGAGTGTTCATTGCATTCCAGTATAGTACGGTAGTGTGACCTAATCAGTGAAATAATTTGTAGGCATAAACTATCTCATCTATGTAATTACTATTTTGCAAAGTATTTGACGATGTAACATTGTGTTCTATCAAGGACCTAAAAAATCTGTTGTCTGTTCACCCGTCTAGTAAGTATTGTACGCCAGAATTGGTAATTACATGTAAGTGGTAAGGCCGTTAGGGTGCATTTCTCGAGGACACTGGTATCTATTTTTATAATCTATTCGAGTGCATGCTTGTCCAAATAATAGCAATATAGCATATAATTCGCATATGTTTATACACTTCTATAACAGTCTTTCAAACCAGAGCCAGGATTATAATTTTCAATGTGAAACCATTTCCTTGGATACTTTTTCCCCATGTTTTAATTAGTTCATTCTAAAAAATCTAGTACCAGTAGGCCACTGAATACGGCAGAACTTTCTCATGTTATCACATTCGTCCTTTCAAAGAACTCTTTGCTTAGTCTTCATATTATCAGATATGATGGCATGTTGGTAGGTGATATTGATATGGAGTTAGATTGGTAATTTGAAAGTTTCCTGTTGGCTTTCATACTGACATTTGATGATGTTAGCCTATGTTTATGGAATAGAACTTTCTATTGTTTGAGATCTCTGTCAATCAAGCATCAGTGCTAGGCTTCAGATTTCACTTTCTCTAGAATTATTGAAACTAAATCTAATCTGTCTCTAAAATTTTCGTGTTATCATTTTTTATTGCGACTATAGTTCTAAACCTTTTCTTCTTCTTTCGTTCTTTGTTTACCTTTCTACTAGATGCCACAGTTTAATGTTTTTCCTTAACACAACATACATGTTTTTGCTTCAAATACTTACTCTTCTCATTTTATCCATGATGAGTTTTGATATGACATTGACAGATTTTGAAGGATTTTCTTGTTTGGATCAAAGAGAACCTTGGTGCATGGGGTCCTTTGGTATTGTAAGTAATCCCTCCCTTTTGTTACATGATTGTATTGGCATAGTGAATTCAACTGAATACAATGTCCTCCAGTCTTCCCTACCATGCTAACTAGTTAGGCATTGCAGACTAAGGCATAGCCTAGTGGTGGGAAGGGGCTGATGCCTTCCCACCCACCCAGGTTCAAGGCATGGTACTTGCAATTTGGGGTTGTTGCACCAATTATACTGTAGGGGGTTCCCTTATAGTCTTCCTGTCAAAAAAAAAAAAACTAGTTAGGCATTCCATTTTTCACACTCCTCACTCGTGGCCACCTTCCTAGTGCCCTTTGAGTGGACCAATTTTCCAGCACAACCCTGAAAGAACTCAAGGCCTACACCACACACCACACATCACACTTACGTTTACACAGCTGTTGCTAAAGATCAAAATTTCAGCTTCATATTTGAAAGAATATTTTGAGATATATTGTTCATAATTGTCGTGTTGTGCATTGCAGGGCCCTTGCTTACATCCCTTTGACGGTCTTAGCTGTTCCAGCCTCAATACTCACAGTAAGCACGAATTGATTTTTCTGTTAGCAGTCACTTCTGATGGAACTTCCGTTTGTTATGCTCTCCTCTTTATTTGACGTAGTATTAATTGGCTGATTGGTGTGCATTCTCTGCTTGTTTAGCTTGGGGGTGGTTATCTATTTGGCCTGCCTGTTGGGTTTGTTGCTGATTCCATTGGAGCGACAATTGGCGCAACTGCTGCATTTTTGCTTGGTAGAACGGTAAGGAGGAACTTAATGCTCTTATAATTTAAACGTAAATTGCATGTTGTCACTGATAACAAATGCACTGCTCAAGAACCAGTCACCAATTAACGTAATTCCGTCTTCCTGACAATGTTTTCTCATATATTGTGGAACCCAAATTATATGTTGCATTTTCTTCTTCTTTATCAACTGTAATTACATAAGAAGATAATATGATAAAATACCCATGGCTAGCTCGATACGTATAGATATGCTCCCCTGGTCTGTGGAGGCTTTAACTTCTGCCTCTTAGTATCATCTTTAATGGTGCATTTCATGTTTATATCTTATATTTCTATATGACTTGCAGATTGGAAGGCCGTATGTTCTCTCCAAATGCAAAGATTACCCCAAGTTTCAAGCAGTAGCTATAGCCATTCAAAGGTCTGGCTTCAAGGTAACTTCTTGCGGATTGGATGTTATAGCTGTGTGATGTGAAAAACGCAATAACTTCCAAGTCTTCTGCAAATGTTTCAGTTCCACATGATTGTTAAAATTTCAAAAATTAAGACTATTGCTATGAATAATGTCCAAAGGTGGTACTAGAAACCTGAGATTTCTGACATATAATTATCAAGGAAGCATATTGTCTTGTTTTTATGATTTTGTTGGAGTAATTTGTGTGATTTTGTGGTTTTTCGGTGCTGGTTATTACCCCACAATTTACAAATGCCCAAGGACTTAATTTTTTTAGTTTAACTCGTATTACATGTATCAATATATGCGATTTTTTGGTGCTGGTTCTTACCCCCACAATTTTGCAATTTCTGTGACTGTTTCACAGTTTTAACTTGTCGTGTTTCAATATATGTTATTGGAATTCTCCTGCATATCACAATAAACCTAATTATTTACACTTTTCATTTTTTTTTGCTCACAGATCGTGTTGCTACTACGGCTTGTACCTCTACTTCCATTTAACATGTTGAACTACCTGTTGTCTGTCACTCCTGTTGGCATTGTGGAATACATGCTGGCATCTTGGCTGGGAATGATGGTATGCTTCAAGTTCTTCTCTTCGTTATCTAATTTTGCTGCTGGCACATCCTGGCTGGCCAGTTGACCTAATGAAACCTCATGTTGTTACCATCAGCAAGCTTGTCTTTTGACCATGCATTCACCATCAGGCTTTGCGTAATTTGCTGCTTCGTGCACTGTTGTATGAGTAGACATAATTATTTTCAGAAATTCGTGTTCGGTTCCACAGTTCCTTAACCAGCAATTCAGCATATCACTGTATTTCCACACGAAACGTGGTCACATGTAACATGATACAAACATCTGCTAACTTGCAGGTTTTGTTACCTTTAACTAAAAGTGCTGATCTTAAACTATCAGGTGTTTGTGTGACCTTTGTTGCTAATCATATTTATTCTTTTGCCAGCCAATCACTCTCGCCTTGGTATATGTGGGAACAACACTAAAAGATCTATCAGATGTGACACATGGATGGAGTGAGATCTCGACTACCAGATGGGTGAGCAATTGAGTATTGTAGCATTTTCCTGTATTATTATTCGGAGTAGGTATCATGTTTGTCACGAGTCCATAATTATTGTTGACGTTTCCTCTGTTGTATGGCTTGGGTTTCTTCCAGGTTCCTTTTCGATCATTCATGCTTGCCATGAATCATGTGATGTTCATTGTGCAGAATTTAGATCATTGAAATTCGTTCATAGCAATTTTGTAGTATACACTTTGTTTGCATTTGGCTTCTTTTGATATTTTGCATAGTTCAAAAAAGCGATAGGCGTTAATTGTGCGTTTTGCCACCGCCTTGTGCTGTACTGACCAAAGCGCATGCTTATGCACAGTTATGCACAGATTAAGTGTAGTTATGCGCAATGTGTTTTGCTAATGCCTAGAGCCTAGGCGCGCTTAAGCGCTCGCTTAGGCGCGCCTTTTTTAACTATGATATTTTGTCAGGCTTCTGCAAAAACTTAAGTTGCATGCATGAACACGATCTATTAAGTTCCAGAGTTATTTTCACCATGCAAATTTCATCACAATCCACAAGTATGTCGTATTGGCATATTGGTGTATGTATGCTAGGAAAATGTGCTTGGTATTTCCTGGTAGCACTAAAAAGTAGTCATCTACATTTGATGTTTAGCTTAAGTTGAAATGTGGAAGCAAAATGTTAACATGTAATGTGATCAAGTAGGCAAAAGTGCCATATTTGTTCTTATCATTGACAGTAAAAGAAATGAACAGGTGGAATCATATCTACCCCATCTCCAATTATATAGATGTCCTTAAAGTTGTTTGATCGTTTTTAAAAGTAGGTGCCACTGTTATACACAGCTTTTAACAACTTCTTTGTTCTTCACAGGTTCTCATAATTTCTGGCTTTGCAATGTCCAGTAAGTGCCAGTTCCTCCGTTATTCTTTGTGGCCACTACTCCTGCTTACATTTTAAATGGTCTTCTGAGTTACATGGGATTTTCATTTTGTTGTGCTCAATCTTGATGCCATGAAAATTGACATGCTTTTACTGTGTGCCATACTTCACAACACTACTAATTGCAAGTGTATGCTGACATTTTTCCATGTGCCATGCTGCAGTTCTCTTGATTATATGCGTCACAAGAGTCGCAAAATCTGCTCTGGACAAGGCGCTGGCAGAGAATGGGGAGGCGGATCTAGGAGCTCCGCAGCTTCCGGTGGCGGCCTCTCCCTCGGATCTGCATCAACCTCTTGTAATCAGGATTGACACCTCGAATGAAGATCACGAGAAGTAAACCTGTTGCTTACAACTTTACATGTACATTCTGTGGGATCTGTAGCGTTGTACTCCTTATATTAGTTCTGGTTTAAGGAAGACATGGGTGTTAAAAGGTTAAAAAGGAAGAGGGAAAAAGAGGGGTATGCCAATGTGAGATTGACTGATAGGTGATACTACAGTATACATTGTTTCCTTTTTTTGTTTTAATCCACGCGATGGTACTTTTATTGTGATGCTGACATATTTGTAGTTGTACTTTCTTATGTTGACGCGTTCAAAGCTCCAGAGCTTGATTATCATCATCAATAGCTGAAATGTGTTGTGCTCGTTCCTACTCCCTATGAGGTATTTAGCTCATACAGGTGCGAACATTCTGGTGTGAATGGATGTAGAGGGACAGTGGTAGCAGGGTTGGGTGAGGAGGTGGAGACCAGCGAGACTAACCTGAGTGATTTTGGACCAACTTGTTCTTGCTTAAGCTCGAAGAGACGAGGCTACTGCAAACATACCCTATATAACACCACGAAACATGACGATTGGCACTTTGGCAGCGGAATAGTTTTTCAACCAGGAAAGCCAAAGACGGGGCTTGAGCATTTGCACGGCCTTGCGGCCACACCAGCTCTCTGCTTGGTGCAGGGCGGCCGGCCGATGAGAGCGGCCAAACTCCTGGCTATCGATATCGTCATATCTAGCACGCGGGCGCGACCGGCGTGGTGTGAGGGCCGGGCACGGTGAGGCCGGAGGCGCGGAGATGAGAGGCTCCATCGAGCCGTGCATGCCCTCCCGACTGGGCAGCGGATCTAGCTGCCGGCGGGGCTGGCATGTACTAGTACGAGCATATCTCATCTCTTCTGACATGTGCACACAAATGGCAGTGACACACAAATCCGAGGTATATATACGCAACAGCGCAAATACTTCCAACTGCAACCCACCATCGCTTCTTCGGGCTCTCCGGAGCCGGAACACACTACGCCAAGTTTCCTCCACTAGCAGCGCGTCGGTTCCTCCACTGAATCCAGGAGCAACCGAACAACAAAGCAACCGTTGTTTCTTCCTTCCTCACTTTGTTTCAGGGAGAGCAACCGTTCTCAAAACACAAGAACGGACGTGCAGCGGCACCAACAAGAGGAGATTTTTTTTTTCTACGCCAGCAATCGATCAAACCCAAGCGATCGATCCTCTGCACTACGTGCTCCTACTGCGTGCCATGCCAAGAAGCAGATACGGCCAAGTCTCGGGCGGCAGCGGGGAGGAGAGCGCGTCATGGAGATGGCGAGCGCGAGGAGGCGGGCGAGGCAGCTCAGCGGCGACCACGCCGTGCTCTGGAGCGCCTGCGTCCTCCTCTCCGCCGCCTCGCTGCTCCTCGCCGCCACCCTCTCCTCGGGCTTCGGCGCCGCCAGGCTCGCCGGGGAGGTCACCGTGGTCGTCAGGGCGCGCGCCGGCGCCGTCGTCGTGACGACAACGGACGGAGACGCCGTCGTCGGCAACGGCCGCCGGTACTGCGGCGACGTCGATCACGACGGCATGTTAACCGACGGCGAGTGGGTGCGCGAGGAAGCGGGCGTGGCCCCTCTGTACGACTCGAGGGACTGCCCGTTCGTCGACGTGGGGTTCCGGTGCCGGGAGAACGGCCGGCCGGACGACGGGTACGCCAGGTGGAGGTGGCGGCCGACGCGCTGCGAGCTCCCGAGGTTTGCACCATGGCGGCATCGTGTCGTGGATGGAAATGCACTCTTTTTGATCTGTTAATTAACACACATTGCTCGTCGATCACTTGCAGGTTCGACGCCGAGAAGCTGCTGGAGGTGCTCCGGAACCGCCGGCTGGTGTTCGTCGGCGACTCGATCGGGCGCAACCAGTGGGAGTCGATGCTCTGCATGCTCTCCTCTGCCGTCGCCGACGCCGGGTCCTCGGTGCGCGAGGAGCACGGGAGCCCCATCACCAAGCACAAGGGCTTCCTCTCCTTCCGGTTCCTCCGCCACAACCTCACGGTGGAGCACTACCGGTCGCCGTACCTGGTCCGGCGCGGCGGCCGCCCCCGCCGCGCGCCTAGGCACGTCCGCTCCACGCTCCAGCTCCGCGCCATGGACTCCAGGGCGCACCTGTGGAAGGGCGCCGACGTGCTCGTCTTCAACTCCGGCCACTGGTGGAACCACGACCGGCTCCAGCAGCTGTATGCATGTTTAATTTTATGGATATAGCTTAAAATGCTTGCTCAGAGTCAGATTCCATGGCTTGACCTTGCTGTGCCAGGCATTGCTACTTCCAGGAAGGCAAGAGGTTGAGGCTGGACATGAGCGTGGAGGCGGCCTACCAGAGAGCCATGGACACAGTGCACGAATGGGTCCAGAAGGAGGTGGACGCCGGCAAGACCCTGGCCGTGTTCAGAACCTACTCGCCGGCGCACAATAGGCACGTCTCCTCTGCTGGTGCTTGTGAATTTCAGCCATGATTTGCACAGATAAGTAAGTAATTTGCTTGTTAATTTGCAGGGGCTCAAATGGCGGGAGCTGCGGCAAGGAGACGCTGCCGGAGCTGAACATGACCGGAATCTCGCTGGGCCGGTGGCCGGGAATGCTGCAGCCGGCGTTTGGGGGACCCGAATCGGCCGTCGTGATGGGCCTGCATCTGCGTGTGATGAACGTGACACTGATGACCGCGCAGAGGAGGGACGGCCACCCGGCGGTGTACAATGTGGAGCCGTCGGCGAGGATGCCGGTGGGGCAGAGGGAGGACTGCAGCCACTGGTGCCTGCCCGGTGTGCCCGACGCGTGGAACGAGCTCCTCTACGCCATGGTTCTCGCCAGGCTTTCTTAGAGGTTCTCTTGACTGACGTGTATGTACATTTACTTCGCATTTGGATTTTTTGTTTCTTTTCGAAAAGGAGTAATTATTCACCTAGAATTTACAAAGTAATACATTCATAAGTTTGAAGCCACCATTGGCAACATCCCTTGTTACTCCTATCCACTGGATGAAAGGGTGCATATTGTCGGGGCTGCATACTCACACCTCACACCAAAGCCCAACATCTAAAGTGGGAGACCTAAACCAAGGCGAACTGCCGGGTCTGAGTCACACACTGGTCCAGCGCACTCTCAGTATGCACCGCATGCGCGCGCTGCAGAGGCCGTCGCCACAGTATTCCACCAATTCATCTTCAAAGCAAGTACTAATGCATCGACCTTGCCAGACCTGCCGTCGACGCCACCACCTGCCTACACGCGTTCATCATCACACATCCTTCACCCAACAGTTTATTGATTTCGAAGAAGGTAGTGTGGAGTTTTTGATTTCCTAAAAGAGTTTTGGTTGAACATTTTTTTCTCGGAAGAAGACAAAATATAAAATAAAGAATAAAATATGCTCCAGTGATTATGCTCCATACCTGGTAAAAATCTCATTGGTGTACACACTGTCGTGAACAACAATTGGTTCTTCGTTCCGTGTAGCATAAACCATAAACGTGAAAAAATAATATCAAAGAATAAGAGCTTTTGTCACTAAAAACTAAATCATTTCTACATAGGCAAATGGACCATAATAAGGCATACACTCTCACTCTTATTAGCATTGTGAATCTATTTGAAGTACCGTCCAACAAGTGATAAAAAATATTGGCAACACTTGTGCGTGGATAAAGATTGAACGCTATTTAGATGTCCGGCGCACAAACTTGAGAGTATTTGTCAAAAAACTACCACATTAGGGATTTCCGTCCCTCTGAACTACCACATTCAAAAAAGTGACTGATAACTACCAAAATTTTCTAATTTTGTGACTGAAAACTACCACTTTTGAAAAATGGCCCGTTTAAACGATTTAAACGCCATTATGACAAATGGGACCCACCCATCAGGCTGACGTGGCAGCCCAGTCAACTCCGTTTATTTTGACCGTCAAGTTGACTGTTATGACAGGTGGGGCCCACATGTCATCATCAACCTTCCTCCTTGTGTGTCTCTCTTGGGCATTTCAACAAGCATCTTCTGTGCATCTAAGGGAAAGAGGCGATGGCAAGGGGAAGAGCGACCTCCAGCACGACGCTCACCACGACCAACTGCACGGCCGCCTCCTTCCAGCTCGCCGCTGCGGTCACGACCGCCACGCGCGCTGGAGATGAGCGGCCGCGCCGCCAACGCCGCCGTCGGCTTCCTCTGCGGCGATGATGACCAGGAAGACCAGGCGGAAGAGGAGCGTGGCGAGGAAGACGAACAGCACGACGCCATGCACGAACGACTCCACGCCGCCGGTGTCAGAGTGACTCCAGCTGTACTTGTACCAGGAGTTGAGATAATACGCCGGGACGGCCGTGGACGCAGGCTCCGCGGCGGCGACCAGCGTGGCGCAGGCGAAGAGGGCACGGGGCCGGGGCGTGCCGCGGACGAGCTCCGAGAGTGAGCGCGGCCGGTCGCCGCGGAGCGTGGCGCAGGCGGCCTGCGTCGCGAGCTTGCTAGCGAGTACATTAGGTGGAGGACGAGTAGCGCCGCTGGGTGCAGCCACGCCCGCGTACACCTCGACGACACTGCTCCAGAGCACCACCCGCACCACCAAGTCGGCCGGTGACGTGGGGGATAACCTGGCGCTCGTGCTCAGCTCCACCGACGCGGGATGTACCTGGCTTCCTCACCTGCTCCTCCAAATCGACATAAGAGCAGCTGGATGAGCTTGCTCGCGTACGTGGTCGGGCTAGAGCTCACCTGCTCTCCTCCCATGCACATAAAATGCTTGTTGAAATGCCAAAGAGAGAGGAGGAAGAGGAAGGTTGATGTGGGCCCTACCTGTCATAACGGTTAACCTGACGGTCAAAACAAACGTAGTTGACTTCGCCGCCATGTCAGCCTTGACGGGTGGGTCCCGCCTGTCATAAACACATTTAAATCGTCTAAATTGGTCATTTTTCAAAAATGGTAGTTTTTAGTCACAAAATTAGAAAATTTTGGTAGTTATCAGTCACTTTTTTGAATGTGGTAGTTCAGTGGAACGGGAACCCCTAATGTGGTAGTTTTTTGTCAAATACTCCAAACTTGAACTGGAAAAAGTGGTGCTTGATTGTCCAGTCGTGAGTACAAATGCTACACTTCTTCTTTCCTTGCCAATTGCAACAATGATATTATCTTTGGTTAATACAACTCCCCTCCGAAGATACTACACGGAGATTTTAACCTTTAGTGGAATTTTCGACTTCCAAATTTTCTTGTTATTATTACTGGGACCTTTGAACGTGTGAGCGATGGTAGACTGTGAATGACCTATATGTAGTGAGGTTCCAGCGAAACACATTTCATCCTTGTATTAGATTAATCTAATCAGGATAAAAGATTTTGCCATGACATAATGCAGAGGCCAATCAAATCCCGTCCGAAAAAATATCCGACGAGGATGAATTGAGCACATGTGCAAGAGTGTCATTCTTATCGCGAACAATGTGATACAAAGCTGAATATTGTTGTCGGAGGCTCGCATTGCCTAGCCAGTTGTCCTCCAGAAATGGATCTCCAACCCGTCTTTTATCGCAAAGGATCGAAAGCAGAAAAATATTTTTTATCGCCATTAGACTATCTCAAAAGTGCGAGTCACCAGGTTTTCAATAGGCGCGAGACATAGACTTTTGGGCTAGATACTTATTGCACAATAGGGTTTGCCAAACACCAAGACATCATTCCTGACCCGCATGTCGTGAATGTAAGGCCATCTTAGTCTTTTGGCCTACAAATCACACTCCATTTGGCCAAGCAGTACCTTTTCTTTTCATTGTCTCCTTGCCAAAAGGCCAAAAGGATCTGGATCTAAAATAATCCAACCTTCGCAAGACCTTTTTTTGGGAGTTGAAAAAACTAAAGCATATAGAGAACCATATTAATGAGAACATAATTGATTAAGACCAATTGTCCTCCAACAGAGAGGAACTTGTCTTTCCAACTGCTCAACCGTTTCTCTAAGACACCTCAACATGTTTCCACTCCACATTAGTGAGACGTTGATAATGAATTAGAATTACCAAATATTAACCGGAATTGGCCTTGCGCACACTCAAACAAGTCAGGGTAATCGTCTGTCATCTCATTGGCCTCTCTAATGTAGAACAATTCACTTTTATGAATGCTAATTTTAAGACCTGATTTTGGTTGTAAAATATATAAACAAGGAAAACAAATCGTCACCCGATAGCTCGAGCAAGCATCTTCTCCGAGCATTCACATGCTCCATAGAGCACTTCCCTTCGTCTCTTTCGTGGAGAAACAAACTTCCGCGATGTTTCTCTCCCTGGATGGGATCTTATCCCCTTTGATGTCTCCCTCTCTCCTCATCTGACGCCCTTCCTCTACCGTGCTTCCATGGATGGCCTCAGGGTGTCACAATGGCAATCGAGTTGGAGGTCAAACCAAATCCTCTACGTGCTCGAGGTCGGGGAAGATGGCAGACTCCTCAGGCTCTCTAGATCTAGCGATGGGAGGGTTCTGGTGACCCCCCATGCAGTGAAAACGATGTGAAAAAAATGTTGGTTCTCGAACTAAAACCACAAGAAGAATTATGGATGGTCGTCTAAAAAAAGAATTATGGAACAAAGGGAGTAGTTACTTGTGTTTTTTATGTTGTATGCATATGTTGTGTGTCAACATGCTGCAAGTTCGTGTGTTTTTGACGTATACACACATGTACCACATTGCAATGATTACGAACATATGTCTCAAATGTTGGTTATACTGCCCCATGTGTTGCGTCGCTATGTCTGGCCTTGTTTGATCTTGTATCAAACCTTTCACTTTCATTTGTTACCTAAGCAGGCTCTTAGTTATAACATCGTAAGGGCCTCAGTTTAAGGCGGGCAATCACTTATATAAAAAAATGTCTCAAAATTTGCATATGTTGTGACAGATTTTATCAAGCATTTTATGCGCAATGAGATGCACGCTTGTGTTTGGAATGATGTAATATTTGTCATGTGTTTGACTCATTGTGAGAATAATGTTGTACTCGCATGAAAAAACCATCGCACATTGATTTTCAATTGCAATGATTGGACACATCAAAATTAATATGTTAATCGTATTCTGGTACTCGTGGCTCGAGCTGAATGGTCAAGTCCGATCGCCGGCTAGCTTAGGCCACAAAGTACTAATTAATCAAGTGTTTTCGGAATGAGCTCATTGATCAATGTGGCAATAACTTTTTTCATCAGAAGATTTTATATTATCATGCATCTATGTGACATGCCAATTCTCCTAATTTAGGATGTGAACATGCTATTCATATGCATTGCATGATTAGGCATTATTTGAAGTTCATCAGTTTATTTTAAGAATCTATGAACACTAGTATGGATTGGGTCATCGCCTCGGTTGAAAATCCCTATCGCACACATAGTTACAAATCGTCACCTTGCGATGGTGCGCGATAGGGGAGAGGGTGCATCACACATGCTAGAGGTTAATCGTGGCTATTTCAGTCGAAAAACATTATTTCAACACAATAAACAACGAGTAAGGCTTTTTAGGGCATGTGTTGTGTCCATGTTAGTTTTTTTGTGGGCTTTCAAGCGAAATGGCCAAGATGGGTACATATTTGGGTGGGCATGTGCGGGAATTACCTAGTGTCTACGGATTTTAAGGCGTACATATAAGGCCTTCACGGGTAAGGTGGGTAACTGGTACGGGTAATGCTGTTATCCACATCCCGGTATTAACTGATGGGTATGGTATTTGACCCAACAAATTTCCCATGGTCATTAAAACTTGCCCATCCTGACACCTACTAGTGTAATTACCCACGGAGATGTGGTAATGGTTAACCAATGTCAACTTGACTAGTGAGGATGACCAGGTAATTTCTACTTGCCAACTACATTTTCATGCTTTTGAACTTGAACATTGGCATATCATTGTTTCACTTGACTTGAAACTTTTTATTTTTTATTGTGATGCTGGCAAGCACAAGGCATCTCTACTCCTAATGGAGCAGTTGGTAGCCTGGTACTCTGGTTTTATTTTTATCCGGTTTTATTTCCTCCCACCACCCTGGATTTTCTCCTTCCCATTATAAACAATCAAATCCTTCGTGCACTTATGTGTAGCCCCGATAGATCCATGTCAAATAAAACGCAATCATCAATCAATCAGAGGGGAGTTGGGACATTTCCTTTTTATATAGGGTTCACTGCCATACACGGCCCAGGCGGTAAAAGAAGAATAAGGTTCCCGTTTTGCAGTTAACCGTACATTGCAGCCGCATCTCATTCCCCGCACAGAATCATAATCGCATCGATGCCCACCTCTTCCCAACGCAGCCGTCACCCTCGATTCCCTAGCCTACTCTCCCGATCCAGTCGCCGCCACAACAACGCAGGGGCAGCTACGACAGCAGCCCGCCCGGAGGCGTACCTCTACGTGGCATGGCGACGACGCAACCCTCGCTACTGCAGCCGCACGGGTCCTAGCGGCTGATGGCGACGATGGTGCATGGGTCTTCGCAGCCACCGACAGTTGCTCCCCATATCCGGATGCTCCCGGTGCGGGTGCAAGTGGCGCAGAGGTGTCCACCATTGCTGCCGCTGCCAGCGGCCGCGGCTGTATCGGGCTAGGACAATCAGTGATTCACCCATCAACCCCTTGGTCGCTGGTCTCCTCTCCTCCTCCCACTGCCGTTTCCCTCCTTCCCACGAGTGGGCGCGGCCCCCTCCGCTTCGTGATCGAGATGGATTGATGTGGACTGTGGAGATTGCGAGCATCAGCGGGCCAGAGTCATTGAGGTGCACGATGTGGAGAGGACCTCACAGCGCCGGGGAGGGGAAGGTAATCGTCCTGGTGGGCGCCGCCGCCGTCATGGTCTACCCGTACTAAGCCATCGACAACCAGGTGAGATCCCCGTGGTGAATGTCTTGTCGTGACCTAGGGCTTGGAGAGAGAGGATGAAGGGGCCTTGGTCGGGGATGGACAAGGATGGCTGGCAGCTGGATCGCTGGACCCGGGGATTCACGGGAGATCTCAACTCTGCTTGGATCTAGAAGATAGGGTCGAGGCGAGATGCTGCCTCGTCCACCTCGGCTTCAGACCCGGTCTGTGCAGCGACAATGGCGATATGCTGCCTGGCCAGGGCTTATCCCCAACCATGCTAGCGCAGGATCCAGACTCCACAGGGTAATACTCTCGGTTTATTCTTACCCAGACTAAGATGATTAGTTTGATTCAACTTGTAAGCGTAGGTGCATTCTTCTATTGGATGAGTTGGTGACCAAAAATTCCCGGTCTTAGGCACGCCAATTTTGCCCAGGGAATCTTGTTTTTGTCTTAATTAGGATATCTTGTCTGATTAACATTGGTTTAGTTTCTGAAATTTCCTTTTTTTGCGGGGTGTAATTTCCTATTGATTGGTCAGATCTTGTTTTTCTTTTACGTGAAACAATTGCCAGATTACCTGCTGCAAATCTTGTCTGCAAGATGAAGATGAGGGGGTGTGCAATCAGGCCTTTGGCACTCCTTACTCTTTGATTGGAACTAACAAAAGGGTGAGGGGCTGTTTTATTTTCAACTTTCATGTCTAGCACTTTTCTCTTCTAGCAGATATACAAGTTGTTGCCAACGACTCCGGTCGGGCGGATGATGCCATGGTCGACCATGTCCTGCATGAAATGCCGGGCAGATGATAACATTGTTGCCTTCTGTCTCAAATATCGTCTGAACTTCAAGTTCTTTGTTCGTGTGACAATCCAGCTCTGCTGCACAGATATGAAGGTCGCATGTTATTCAGGTTGGACTTAAATAACTCAATTTTGTCTACCAGTTGCACATCTCTCACAATTGCTTAAAAGAAATGCAGAATCTTTATCCACATATACATTTACTTTTAGTTCTAGCAGAAAAGGACGAGGACAAAGAATGCAACAATGATAGGATGGAAGCCAGTATGCCTGAACCAACAAGCCCGTGTTCTTGAATCCCGTCTTTCATTACGTCGGAAGTGGATAATCAATGTTTTTTATACCTTGTTATTTATGTATCTTAGTCGAAGCTAACTGCGATTCTTTGCATCATCATTGAATATTTCTTTGCAGGATTTGCAGACATTTGCTAAACTTAAATATGTGAATATGGACAGGTGATATTATTCGTAAGAGTAACACACAAACAATGATTTGGGTGGTTTAGAAATTTTATCAGAGGTTTGTACTGCTATTGTGCATGTTGTTCATTTTTTTTTATGTTCTTGCACATAGATCAACAACCAGTCATTTGGTGTTGTTGCAGGCCCTTTGTTGTTACGTAATTTCAAATCATTTTGTTAATCATGTACAGATATTTCAGTAAATGACCGTGTTGAACCATGCCTACTATCATTAAAATTAGTAACCCATATTGTGTCCCATAACAAGAGATTGGCAGTCAACTATCGATTGTCATGCAAATATTGAGTTCAACACAGAGTCAATATTTTCTTCTTACAATACAGTACAAATTCTCTGCTAAAACTTTTATGGTAAAAATAATATTTACATTAAAATAAAACTAGGAGCCAACTGAAACAAAAAAGGTTGTGACCAACCATAAAAATGTCCTGCATATTTTTGAAGGTCCATATGCCCCACAAAAATAATTCCATACATGTGAGGGCATCGTTCTAAAAAAATCAGCATGTTCATTGTGTGACGGTGTTGGCATGAAAGGCCTATTGATGCATGCTTATGTTCGGTACCTTTGCTCTTATATGTGATAATGATATTGTGTGAAACATCATTACTGTACATTATTTCACTAGCGTACATGATATTGTTATGATTGCTCTTGCGGTATTTGTTTTTTCTTTTTGTAAGTCGAGTTTTGGTAACAGTTCAGATTGTTATCTTGAGGTTTACAAACAGTAACTTGGATTGGAGGTAATATGGGTGTTACTTTGATCTGTGCTTTCAAAAAAAATTGTACTTAAATACGGGAGAGAAGAGAGGAGAGGGGAGCAAACACTAGTAGAAAAGGGGGCAATGGTCCAGGCCGGTCCAGCCCATTAGTCCCGGTTCAATCCAGAACCGGGACCAATGGGGGCATCGGACCCGGTTCGTGAGCCCCGGGGCTGGCCGGGCCACGTGGGCCATTGGTCCCGGTTCGTCTGGATCTTTTGGTCCCGGTTGGTGGGACGAACCGGGACCAATGTGCCTTGCTCCTGGCCCACCACCATTGGTCCCGGTTGGGGGAATGAACCGGGACCAAAGGCTCCCCTGTAGTCCCGGTTCATGCCACGAACCGGGACCAATTAATTGCCTATATATACCCCGCGAGCAGAGCACTCTCACTGCTCTGTTTTTCGTGGCCGGCGAGGAGAGAGCTTTGTGTTGCTCTAGCTCACCTCCTATACACACGAGGTGTTCGATGAAATGCCCGAGCCACACTACTTAAGCTTTCTCCTCTCCAAGCTCCACCTCCAAGCTTCATTTTTCTCAATATTTGTCTAGGTTTAGCGGTCCATCACGTCCCGTCCCCGTCTTCACCGCCGTCGATCGCCCGCGCCGATCTCGTCGCCGGCACCACCGTGGTGAGCCTCTTGTTCTTATCTTCTTTCTGAAAGGAAAAAAAACTCTTACTTGTATGTTTATATAGATACTTGTATAATTTTCTTACTTTTATTATTGCATCTTATATAGTGCGATGGTGTTGGTATCCGCCCCCGTCGGCCCTCGTCCTGTCTATGATTCAGATGTGGTATATATTATCTTTTCATAACTATTGGTTCATTTATTGTTTATGACAATTATGCCGACCAACGTGACATAGATTTTATTTATCTAGGAGGTTGTTGAACCGGAAATTCCAACCGACCCTATTGTCGAGAGGTTAAATTTAGTTGAAGAAGAAAACAATTTGTTGAAGGAAAAAATTAGAAAAATTGAGGAGGAGAAGATGATATTGGAGTTGCATGTTGCGGATGTCGTCGATGATCACAAGATCAAGATGGATGCAATGCGCTTGAAGATTAGAAAGATTAGAAAATATGCCATTCATACCGAGGCTTGGTATCATTATGCCGTTGGATCAGTTGTTACATTGATTGCGATTATGATCGCATTTATTTTCGCATTGAAATGTTTTACATAGTTTCAGTGTATGGTTTAATTGATTTAGATGCTCTGCAGAGGTTTATGTTGTTAGATGAGAACTATGTATGTACTTTGGTTTTAATGTGATGATGAACTTCTATTAATTTGGTCACTTAATTATATAATGCACGCAGATGAACCGGCAATGGATGTACGGTTCAAGACACACCTCCGAGTACATTAAGGGCGTGCATGATTTTCTTGAAGTGGCTGAGGCAAACAAGCAGAATGGTTTTATGTGTTGTCCATGCCTTGTATGTGGGAATACAAAGTCTTACTCTGACCGGAAAATCCTCCACACCCACCTGCTTTACAAGGGTTTCATGCCACACTATAATGTTTGGACGAGGCACGGAGAAATAGGGGTTATGATGGAAGATGGCGAAGAAGAAGAGTATGATGACAACTATGTGCCCCCTGAATACGGTGATGCTCCTGAAGATCAAGAGGAACCAGACGATGTGCACGATGATGCTGCAACGGGTGAAGCTGCTGAAGATCAAGAGGAACCAGACGATGTGCCCGATGATGATGATCTCCGCCGGGTCATTGTCGATGCAAGGACGCAATGCAAAAGTCAAAAGGAGAAGCTGAAGTTCGATCGCATGCTAGAGGACCACAAAAAAGGGTTGTACCCCAGTTGCGAAGATGGCAACACAAAGCTGGGTACCGTACTGGAATTGCTGCAGTGGAAGGCAGAGAATGCTGTGCCTGACAAAGGATTTGAGAAGCTACTTAAAATATTGAAGAAGAAGTTTCCAAAGGATAACGAATTGCCCGATAGTACATACGCAGCAAAGAAGGTCGTATGCCCTCTAGGATTGGAGGTGCAGAAGATACATGCATGCCCTAATGACTGCATCCTGTACCGCGGTGCGCACAAGGATGTGAACGCATGCCCGGTATGCGGTGCATTACGGTATAAGATCAGACGAGATGACCCTGGTGATGTTGACGGCGAGCCCCCCAGGAAGAGGGTTCCTGCGAAGGTGATGTGGTATGCTCCTATAATACCACGGTTGAAACGTCTGTTCAGAAACCGAGAGCATGCCAAGTTGATGCGATGGCACAGTGAGGACCGTAAGAAAGACGGGAAGTTGAGAGCACCCACTGACAGGTCGCAGTGGAGAAAAATCGAGAGAAAGTACTGGGATGAGTTTGCAAGCGAGCCAAGGAACGTATGGTTTGCTTTAAGCGTGGATGGCATTAATCCTTTTGGGGAGCAGAGCAGCAATCACAGCACCTGGCCCGTCACTCTATGTATGTATAACCTTCCTCCTTGGATGTGCATGAAGCGGAAGTTCATTATGATGACAGTTCTCATCCAAGGCCCTAAGCAACCCGGCAATGACATTGATGTGTACCTAAGGCCATTAGTTGAAGAACTTTTAGAGCTTTGGAATGGAAACGGTGTACGTACGTGGGATGAGCACAAACAGGAGGAATTTAACCTAAAGGCGTTGCTGTTCGTGACCATCAACGATTGGCCCGCTCTCAGTAACCTTTCAGGACACACAAACAAGGGATACCACGCATGCACGCACTTTACTTGACACCGATAGTATATACCTGGCAAGCTGCAGGAAGAATGTGTACCTGGGCCATCATCGATTTCTTCCGACCAACCATCAATGTCGAAAGAAAGGCAAGCATTTCAAAGGCGAGGTAGATCACCAGAAGAAGCCCGCCATGCGTACCGGTGATCACGTACTTGCTATGGTCAATGATTTACACGTAATCTTTGGAAAGGGTCCTGGCGGACTAGCTATTCCGAGTGACGCTGGGGGACACGCACCCATGTGGAAGAAGAAATCTATATTTTGGGACCTACCCTACTGGAAAGACCTAGAGGTCCGCTCTTCGATCGACATGATGCACGTGACGAAGAACCTTTGCGTGAACCTGCTAGGCTTCTTGGGCGTGTATGGGAAGACAAAAGATACAACTGAGGCACGGGAGGACCTGCAACATTTGCACGAAAAAGACGGCATGCCTCCAAAGCAGTATGAAGGTCCTGCCAGCTATGCTCTTACCAAAGAAGAGAAGGAAATCTTCTTTGAATGCCTGCTTAGTATGAAGGTCCCGACTGGCTTCTCGTCGAATATAAAAGGAATAATAAATATGGCAGAGAAAAAGTTTCAGAACCTAAAGTCTCATGACTGCCACGTGATTATGACGCAACTGCTTCCAGTTGCATTGAGGGGGCTTCTACCGAAAAACGTCCGATTAGCCATTGTGAAGCTATGTGCATTCCTCAATGCAATATCTCAGAAGGTGATCGATCCAGAAATCATACCAAGGCTAAGGAGTGATGTGGTGCAATGTCTTGTCAGTTTCGAGCTGGTGTTCCCACCATCCTTCTTCAATATCATGACACACGTCCTAGTTCATCTAGTTGATGAGATTGTCATTCTGGGCCCCGTATTTCTACACAATATATACCCCTTTGAGAGGTTCATGGGAGTCCTAAAGAAATATGTCCGTAACCGCGCTAGGCCAGAAGGAAGCATCTCCATGGGCCATCAAACAGAGGATGTCATCGGGTTTTGTATTGACTTCATTCCTGGCCTTAAGAAGATAGGTCTCCCTAAATCGCGGTATGAGGGGAGACTGACTGGAAAAGGCACGCTTGGAAGGGACTCAATAATATGCAGGGACGGATATTCTTGGTCTCAAGCACACTACACAGTTCTATAGAACTCTACCTTGGTGACCCCGTATGTCGATGAACACAAGAACAGTCTGCGCTCCAAACACCCGGAGCAGTGCGACGACTGGATTACATGTGAACACATCAGGACTTTCAGCAGTTGGTTGGAAGCACGTATCAGAGGTGACAACACTTTTTGTGATGAGCTGTACTGGTTATCCAGGGGACCATCTTTGACTGTATTGATTTGAAAAGGATACGAGATAAATGGGAATACATTTTACACGATTGACCAAGATCAAAAGAGCACCAACCAAAACAGCGGTGTCCGCTTTGATGCAACAACCGAGAGGGGAAATGACACATATTATGGTTACATAGTGGACATATGGGAACTTGACTACGGACATGATTTTAAGGTCCCTTTGTTTAAGTGCAAATGGGTCAATGTGTCAGGAGGCGGGGTACAGGTAGACCCATAGTACGGAATGACAACAGTGGATCTGAAAAATCTTGGGTACACTGACGAACCGTTCGTCCTAGCCAATGATGTGGCACAGGTTATCTATGTGAAGGACATGTCTACCAGACCGAGAAAGAGAAAAGATAAGGAAGCGAATACATCATACGATGAGCCAAAGCGCCACATAGTTCTTTCAAGAAAAAGGGACATCGTGGGAGTGGAGGACAAGACAGACATGTCTGAAGATTATGAAAAGTTTCATGAAATTCCTCCCTTTAAAGTCAAGGCTGACCCCAGCATCCTGATAAACGATGAAGATTATCCATGGTTACGGCGCAGTAAGCAAATGACACAAGCGAAGAAAAAGTGAAGACTTTCTCCCGCAACTATTATGATGATACCATGCCAACTTTGTAACTGACGAGTATGATACCATTGTCCGTTTTGTACATGCGCATGCTATGTGTGGGTCAATTTATGATACCATGCGAACTTTCAACTTTTTCAGAGTTCATTTGAAATGCATTAATGTCTTATGGTTCAGCCCTCGTAATAATTAAAAATAGCAACAATAAGTATTTTGTTGTAAGTAGAAACAAAATAAAATAAATAAAGCAAGAAAGAAAACAAAAAAACAAAAAAAGTGGAAAGTTTATAATTTTTCGAAAACTAAAAGCAAAAAGAAATAAAAAATAAAGCAAAAAACAAAAG
>NC_057798.1:139864482-139872791 GCF_018294505.1 Triticum aestivum | reverse complement strand
CCGCCGCCCCGTCGTCCTCGTCCTTCTCGTCTCCGCCCCGTCGCCCCGACGCCGCGACGCCGCCCTCTCCTCTCCCGACGCCGCCGCCCCGCTGCACCGCCGCCTCGACGCCGCCCCGACGCCGCTGCCCCGCCGCCTCGACGCCGCCCCGTCGTCCTCCACCGCCTACCAGATCCACACCACCGCAAAGGTATGGTTTTCATACCCACCAAATCTCAACCTATATTGTATGTTTTGTTTCTTCATCATCCAGCGGTTAAGTAGGGGAGGTTCAAGAACAGTTTTTCAAACTGAATGTTGTTGGTCTGGATAAACATGTTCTTCAGTTAACTGGACAAGACTAAATCAAACTGAATGTTATAGACTGAGTAGAAAAAATTTGGACAAGAAGCAGTAGGTGTACTCGAAATTCTAGACTAAATCAAGCTGGACAAGAAGCAAATTAGACAAGAAGCAGTTGGTGTACTCGAAAATTCATTGTCCAATTTACTCCAAAATTCAGCACTGAATTGCAGTACATCAAATTGCACTAGAAAAAATAATGGAGGAAATTAATCAGGGTTTAGAATTGCAGGTCACAAGGAAACGATTACAGAATGAAAATTCAGTGAGTAAATAATATTACAGAATAAGAATAAGAATAGGGGCTTGGGGATGTTCCTCTGAATTTTGGTGTGTCATGGTTCTTTAAGGAATGACCATCTACTTTTAATCTCTCAGAATAGGATTACAAAAAAGTCAGTTTGATGTACTAGAATATGATCATGTTCAGTAGTGATCACTGCTTGTCAAGGAGTAGTTTGATGTTGATCATAGTCTTACTTTTCAGTAAGCTCTGTTTTTGTGCAAATAGTGTCATGGTGTGCTTCTGAAAACTGTTAAAAAGACCAATAAAAATAAAAATGGAGATGATCTAATAGGTCATTGCTCATGATGTGTCCAGTAATCATGTGTCCAATAAAAAAGGAAAACTGTTTTGATCTACCAATAACTTTTTGTAGAGTATCTAATTTTTTGTAGAGTAATCAGGGTTTAGAATCATGTGTCCAAGAAGTGCTATCTAATTTTTCTGTAGAGGGATTTCACTCTTTTGTACATGACAGATTGACAACTGTTAAGGTGGAAACTTCAGAATCATATTTGCGCACAGTGGAAAAACTTGGCATCTTGATTGATATGCGGGTTAGATAGTAAAATATGAGTCTCTCATACATTGTTGTATAACGATGCAACAAATGTCCTTTGGGGGTATTTCACAGCAGAAAGTTATAGTTTTTTCCACAATTTGTTTTGCTTGAGAATATTGTTGTCTTGGGCTAACTTATTTAGCCTACAGAAAATAGGGAGAGTACGAAATTAAGTTCATCAAATTGTTTCTAGGTCATCTGTTCATTTTTGTCTGCTTAATAGCTAGTAGCATGATGGCTGGACTTGCTAACTTGCAATTGCTCTGCATTTATTGCCTGTGGGGAAAGCCTGCCAGCAGTAGCAGTTTTAAGTTTTGGTTTAATGCTACTTCTGGCGTTCTTACTTCAGCATCTGTATGCCCATGCAATGATTCGCTTTGTTGTGATGGAGGCCTTTTTTGCCTTGTCCACCTGAGAGGCCCTTGAGTTTGCTGGAATGTCGATTAACTTCCGTTCCAGCAAATTCGGGTACTCCATATGTCCTATTTTCAGCAAAGGTCATGCTGAAATTTTCTGTGAATTTTAGCATGACTTTGCTAAAAATAGGACATATGGGGTACTTGTGACTAATGATGAAAGCTTAGCCTTATAGGGTGCCTCGGCATCGAAAAACCCTCAATGATAAAAGCTTAGCTTTTAGGATGCCTCAGCGTCGACAAACCCTAAACAATAACCAACTTTTTGACCAAACTTTGTTCCTATTTAGAGAGAAACATGGCCAATAACGATGAGGCCGGGGGTTCGGGCGGCAAGGCATTCTGGGAGCTGTCCCAGGAGATGGAGGACCAACCTCAGTTGTATGAGGACGCCGCCTTCCCCACCGATCCTGAGACCACTGATGGTACCACCGAGGATGACCCCACTGATGCCACCACTGATGGTGCCGCCGAGGATGCCACCACTGATGATGGCGGCGCACGCACAGATGGCAGCCAACCGAAGAGGCAACGGAAGGACCGGCGCCCGATCGTGCTCCTCACCCTCAAGGAGGAAGTTACTGAAGTGGACTCCAACGGGAATCCAACGGCGCCCGAACGAATAGTCAAGGGGTACTCGCTTTAGCTCGGGTGCATTCTCCGGAGCACCATCTCGATCAACACCGAGAACCTGAGGCATCCTGACCGAGGGAATTTGCGCAACCTCCTCTTCACGAAGCTGCACGAACGATACAAGTTCCCCGCTGAATTTGCAAACACAAGCCTCAAAGGGAATAAAGTGAACAATGCTGCCCTCACGAAGATGAGCAAGGCCCTGTCTACTTGGAAAAGCAATGTGAAGAGAATGATCGAGAAAGGTGAGAGTTATCAGAAGATCAAGGAGAAAAATCCTTCGATCACCGAAGATGACTACAACGACTTCAAGATCAATTGCTCGAGCACCACAAACTCCCAATCAAGTGAGTGGGGGAAACAAATGCGGGAGCTGAACATAGGGGAACACACACTCGGTCCCGGCGGTTACAGAGTGGCGGAGCCTATATGGGACAAGGAGGAGGCGGACCGTGCCGAGCAAGGCCTACCGCCCCTCTTCGATAAATACGGTGACAAGCAGACCAGGAACTTTGTCAGGGCCCGGTACAAGAAGGACCCGAAAACAAAGGAGCTTACCACGGATCCGAAGACCAGGAAGCTTGAGCTTGTTCTGGTAAGGAATACACCCCTGCATAATTAGCTCCATATGGTTGCATTCTAATTAATGAAGCCAAATTTCTAAATGGTTCACATTCCTTCCGCAGGCGACTGAAAGCAGTAGCGCGGGGTCGACTAAGAGAAACCCTTGGGACACCACTCTAAATAGGGCGTTGAATGTAATGAAGAACAAGGATAAGCTCAGTAAGCCGACGTCAGCTGGTCGTGTGGCCGGCAAAGGCTTGTCGACAAAATGGGGGTCATACTATACCGCTGGTGTGCGGAAGGAGAAAAAGACCAGCTCGGAAAGCCAGGCGCGCGAGGTTCAAGAACTCAAGGCACAGGTGGCGCGGATTCCGGAGATTGTCCAAGAGCAAGTGGAACAACGACTCGGAGCGACGATCACCGCCATTGTGCCTACCTTGATCTCGGGGTTGAGTGCGTGGATTGCGGGCGGCCAACAGGGGCCGCCCCCGATTCCTAGCTTCACGGCCAGCAACTCGCATAATGCGATGGCGGGGCCATTGGTGCCTCCGGCGGAGGCGACATTGGTGTCTCCGACGCCGGCACGGGAGCTTAATGCACCAGGGGGTACGCCGGCCGGCACCTCTGCAGCAAGTGGCCCCTCCGTCAACTACACGCCCGCCATTGGCGGTGCCTCGACATTAGCCGAGCTCGACGCCATCATCACGGTAACTAATTAAGCCTCTCTCGGCCGAGGACTTCATCTCCTTGCCTTTGACTGGGAATCCCTGACGCCCTACATGTTTTCATAGGGCGCCGCCGACGTTCCGTGCACTCTCCTCCACTTCGTGAACAACAAGTTGGTCGATGTCGCCAAGGGCAAAATCGTTCAACCGGGCAACCCCTTGTTCCACGGTACCCAGATGCCACCCAACTTGTTTAGGGTTCAACTGGTTCGGGTGCTGCCAGGCTGCGATGAGTTGTTACCTCCGATTCGACCCGTCGGGGCCAATGATGATGACGTGATGACCCTCAGCGCCTGCCTGAGCTGGCCCCTGCTTTGGCCGAAGAGCCAGATTCGTTTGGGGGCGTGGGACACCACCCCAAAGACAACACCGCCAGTCGTGCCGGCGCCAAGTCGGCCCCATGGCAAGACCGCCACAACGGTGCCGGACATCCCTATGCCACTGGATCCAAACATGCATATGGCACAGGATCAGAACAACGACGACGACGACGACGATACATTTGGCAGCGTTGATCAGTACTTTGCCGATCATGGGTACGATGGCGACTTCATGGGGCCTCCTTCTCAATAACCCAACCCAACAAAAGACGTATGCGATCTAGCTGGTACCGCGGAGAAGCCAAGTTGCAACAGGCGCCGTCTGGCGTTCAGCTCTCAGGAGACGCCTCCAGCTGCCGACTTCATCGAGCCTCAGATAGGCGAGGTGCGAAATATTATCAGCCCCAACACACTCAAGAAGGCGGTCTGTGAGAAGAACTCGGTCCCATTACAGGAGAAGAAGAAGGCACGCAAAAGAAAGACTAAGAAGGGTGCGAGCCAGCCGGCACCGAGTACGATCCGTGCTCAGGACGGGCCACCTTCACCTAAGGATATCTCGAGGAGGGTGCATGTGGCGGGTAGGGTGATGCTACCGACAAATATGCTCAATGCTGCAACCGGTGCTATGCGGAGTCTGCATGACAGTGTTCTTTCTTTGGAGAAGCGGCGTCTCAGAGAGAAGGATGTGGCATACCCGGTTTTCGCGGCCAAGGTGCCAGAGGGCAAGGGCTTTGTGGATAACTCCATCGGGCGCACGATCGTCCTGCGGTTTGATGACATCCACGCTATGTTGAACCTTCATCCGCTGCACTACACCTTCGTTCGGCTATTTTCGCTGAGTATGGAGATGCAGATCATTCGCGACAAGACCCCGGACATCGTGATAGTCGACCCCTTCTACATGCGTGCCAAGATCTTGGGCAGCGCTGGGGACCGGCAAGTCGCGAGTTCTTACCTCGAAGGCGTCATTCTGGCAAACCAGGATAAGGATAACTTCCTCGTGCCTTACTTTCCCGAGTAAGTCCTCCCCTCAACCGGCCCGTAACATATGAATTCTTAGATTTCGATCGTTTTTCTTTTAACATTCCGTGTTTTCTGCAGTGATACACATTGCACGCTCATCCTCCTAAGCCCCAAATATTCCATGGCCACGTATTTTGACCCGGACCGTCAGTCGAACGTAGACTACACAAATGTCAAGAAGGTTCTTGATGATGTTCTCCCCGGCTACGCCAAATCTGGAGGCACCTTCACCAAGCCTATTCGTAAGTACGGCAAGCACGTGTTCTCCCACAATACGACGTTCTGCTGCGTCAAGCAGCCGCCTGGCGGTCAGAAGGGTGCCTACTATGCCATCCATCACATGCGGGCGATCGTACGGGACCATCATCAACTTCTGCTACCGAGTAAACTCAAAGATTGGGCAAAGAGCGTGTCGGCAATCCAGGACGCGGACCTCCAACAAGAATTCTTTCGCATCCAGTCGGAGTTTGCGGAAATCATCCATCAAGATGTCCTTCGCACCTCGGGGCATTTCTACCTCAACAATCAACCGTCCAACAGCAACATCGACACACTGCTACAAATGCAGGCTGACAACGACCGTTATTTCATGACTCCCACGATAGACGTCGGCTTCATGCACGCTCCGGTCCCTTGAGTCGAGTCGAAAGCAGCTGTGTCTAGTTCTGAAACATCGATTGGCTCATGTTGTAATTAAACTTTAATGAACTTGTAGTATGTCTCTTTGGTTTCGAGAGTCGTTCAACTTAGATGTAATCGATGCTATTAATGTCTTGCTTTTCTCTTCCGATCGTTCTGTTGCATACTTATATATTGCTTATGTATTGTCTGTGAATTGGTACTAACGTTTCGTTTGGCTAGTGCATAGCGATGCCGACGTATGTCGTGTACAAGGGTAAGGTTCCCGGAGTCTACGACGACTGGGCGGAGTGTCGGAGACAGGTTCACCGATTCAGCGGTAACAGTTACAAAGGGTACACCACTACGGCCGAGGCCGAATCTAGATACGCCCGCTATCCAGCGGGAGAGGGGAGGGAGCATTGGAGGAACCGGATGAAGACGAGTTTCATCGTGATGATGCTCATCGTGATGACCGCAGCTCTCTTCTATGTGATGGTAGTTTAGATGATCGATATCGACTTGTAATGTGAAGACAAACTCGCTACTCGCGGTCTCGAGACTTGTAATATAATGTTCTATCTTTGTTTTGTCTTTTCAATTTGGAGACTAATATGATGAATTGTATTCGGAGACTAATATGATGAATTGTATTCAAAGACTAATCTTCTATTGTATTCGATGAATTTGTTGTGGATGTGTGCTGTCTATATTTTGTCCAATTATACATTTTGTAATCTGTGCAAAAAACAGAAAATAAAAAATAAAAAAAACCTAATATTCATACTAATGGCGCATCACATCACAGTGCGCCATTAGTATGACAAAGTATACTAATGGCACATCACTAAACAGTGCGCCATTAGTATGCCGAGGTTACTAATGGCGCATCTTGTTGCCGTGCGCCATTAGTATGCCAGAGCACCTGGGTATACATGGCCCCTGGGAGGCATACTAATGGCGCACTTATGTATACACTAATGGCGCATCAGAGGTGCGCCATTAGTATACCAGATACTAATGGCGCACCAGTGGTGCGCCATTAGTAAAATATACTAATGGCGTGGCACTAATGGCGCACCACTAATTCGCCATTAATGGCCAAATTAGGTACGCCATTAGTAGGCCTTTTCCTAGTAGTATAGAGATTTTACTCTAGATAGCCTGGATCCCCGTCTCGACCCCAGGGTCCCTTAGGTATATGGTTGTCTCTGGTGGCCATTTAGCCCGTGTCCACGGGGTGGCAACGGTCAGATCTGGTGTGGAGGTATATATACTTACCCATATTTGACCTCTAGTCATAATCCTACATCTGAGCTTCTCCACCATTGACAAACCTTAAAGCTCGATTGATCTTCATCCCTCCACTCAAACTCTACTAAACATTGAGGATGGAAAGATATTCACACGATTTACACTTGGACCTAACCAATTTAATATCTCCATAATTTTTCATCGTCAAACTTATTGCTTAGAGATCTAGGACTCCTAGACGGTAGGAGTCAAAGACTGGAAGCTTCCTTGTGTGTTTTGTGCTCCAAGGAGTTTGTGAAGATCCGGTGGTCGCCTTCAAGACCAACCACAAGCGATTTGTGGCTAATCCGTTGGACGTAAGTTAAACGGAGATAAGAGTGAACTATTTGGTGGCGTTCGGGAGCTTTGTCTTCTGCACCTCTCCAACATGTCGATTAGCACTCCCCAAAGAAATGTGAACTTGGGGATACACCCACATCTTTAACTTTTGTGGTTTATCCGTTCCTACACTTTTGTTTTTGTTGTTTGCTTACTAGCTTGTTTGCTCTGGCTTACCTAGTGTATTAACTTGCTTGCCATATAGATTTTTCTCACCATAGATTGCATATCTAGAGAACTTAGTTTATAGTTTCCTATTCACCCCTACCCTTAATTGACCTCTTCAATCCTTTCACACGTATAGCAGGGAGCGACAATACATCGCCTGATCGCAATGAGCAACTATCCATGGACCTCCCCAATTAAACAGCAGGGCGGGACGGTCTCAGGCAGTTTTTGGGGAGATTATTTGGGGGAAAATCCTTTCTTCTTGAGTAAGTCCGAG
The DNA here is from genome assembly GCF_018294505.1 of Triticum aestivum. Lineage (NCBI taxonomy): Eukaryota > Viridiplantae > Streptophyta > Magnoliopsida > Poales > Poaceae > Triticum > Triticum aestivum. Next base: position 139,865,228 of record NC_057798.1, on the reverse strand, counting down.
AGCACCCGACTGATGAGACCGTAATATTGGATGAAATTGCAATACTACCCTCCCTCTCCTCACGCAGCAAGCCCTCCGCCGTGCCATCGCACCACCCATCCCCCACTACTTCTTTCTCAACTCCTCCTTCCTGCCAGCAGCAGCCGCCTCCCCCTTCCCGTCCCAGTCACTGCCCGGCAGCGCTGGCTCGCTCCTGTCAACGAGCGTCACGGCCGTCGTACCGGCCGCACGCGGCACTAGATCCCTCGGTGTGGAGCAGCGAGGTGGGACGTCGGGCTGGCTCCTTTCATCGTCGGAGGCATTGCTCCTCCACGCCACGCCCTGGTGAGGTTTCGGTCCGCCCGTCTTCTGCTACTCCTCCGGATGCGGGGAGAAGAATGTTTGTGCATTTTTTGGTCGTTTGCTCACAACTTTAGTTCGTTGACTTCCCCACTTAGAGTGCACTTGACAATGACCCCCACTGACCACATGGTGTACACGCTCATTGGCGCCAACGTGTCTGTCTTCATGCTCTGTGCTTAGATTTGGCGCAAGGTGAGGCTGGCAAAGGAGTGTAAGGCCGGGATGGAACCCTACTATGAAGAGGGACCATGGCTAGAGTGGCGACCTGGCTCCGGGCTAGGGCAGCAACGGCTTGCTGGCATTGGTGGCGGATGGCGTCCATGGCAGACAGAGGAGAACCACGGGCAACACAAGGTCGTGGTGTAGCCGATGTGCAAGAGAAGGAGGCAATAGGGTGCCCTCAT
>NC_057798.1:139856621-139864133 GCF_018294505.1 Triticum aestivum | reverse complement strand
AGAGAGAGAGAGAGAGAGAGAGAGGAGGAGGAGGAGGAAGACCAACTCAACAAGTCTACGTGGCACATTTTGTTTTTCTAACTCAACCTGCCCGGTGGGCCTGACTGATTAGTGGCGTCAGCAAAACACTTAGCATTCACCGTCTGTATTTTCTACCACTATCATTTTTTTAGCATTGTGAGAAGTGCACTGATTTCTAAAGTGGTGGTTTTTTGCTAGTCGCATCGTAAATGTGGTGGTTCGGTGTTTTTTACTCGATCTTGTGACATTGAAGAGTGAGGGCGCTTAAAGAGAGAAGATTCACCTCTTCTAATTCTAATCGTAATTGTTGGTCATTATGTTAAGGAAAGGGAAGTGCATTTTGTGAGATTGGAGTGTGAGGAAGCTGAAAGAAAGAATTAATTGCATCACAAACCATAGAAACAACTGGTCGTTTATTTTATTCATTCATTCTTTCGTTCATCCATCCATGGATACAAGTTGTGAGCTCTCTCTCATCACAACATACTAGATTGTTGCTAGAACTGACATCATATGGGTAGCGCGGAGCTTTGTACTGGTCTTGTTTGTTTAGAGTGGACCCTGCGGGGGCTTAGAGCGCAATAGGTGTAGACCGTGCCATGAGTCTGCGTCATGGCCTGCCCTGCTCCGTACCTGAGCATCATGGTGTCCGTGATGGCCAGTCTTTGGATCTGGTACCCGTTGACAAACATCGGGGTCATGGTGAAGTCAGAGGTTGTGGATGATGTATCGACGCGGTAGGCCGATAACTGGCTGCCATCACAGTCAACGTGGGTGTAACGTACGGTGAGTTTACCGATCGCACGTAGTCTGTCGGAGACGTCGCACATCTCCGTCATGGCGCCGAATGTAGCTCCGCAGAGCTCGAACTATGGGTCGCCTTGTAGACAAGGGCCTCCACCACACGTATCGTCCAGGAGGCCATGTAGCAGGGGCCATACTGGTCCGCGTCCCAACATCTAAGCTCCCAACAGGTGCCGAAACACTCTGTCAATGAACAGGTCATGGGAGACGATAGTCACCGACTCACCATGGAGTTTCACGCGACATCCTTCACGGCGTCCACAAGTAGAAGAGTCAGTTTATTTAATCACATTTGCCTCTTCAAAATCAATTCATTACTAATCCCCCCACCCAACCTTGGCTCCCAGATCCTTCTGGGGCTCCGCTCCAGGTAGCTCCCGTCGAGCCAGTCCCCATCACCCACTCCTCAGTCGAGCAGGTCCCGAGCATAAGGGCAAGAACCATGACCCACACAAGAGAAGCCATGTTGATGTGATGGCCAACTTGAGTTTTTGGTGGTGGTACAGTACCTGAGCTCTTATTTATAGGCTAGGCATGGTGCAATGCAACCCATCTCCTTCCTCTCTTCCTTTTCTTGCACCTTCAATTCATTTGCTTCCCCTCTTTCCTATTTATTTTTGTTCACTCTCCTCTTTCTTTCTTTCTTTCTTTCTTTCTTTATATCTTATGCACTGGTGGGTGGGTGAAACCAATTTCCCTTCTATTTCTGTCTTCTTGATGAACATGTCTCTTCTGTTATCTTCCCCTCTTTAGTTCAACATTGCTTGCAGTTGAAGGGATCCATTCCCTCGATGCCCTCAGTTAGCAGGAAAACTGCCTCTCTCTTCTCTTCTCTTCAAATCTGGATTGCTTCCAATTGCAACTCAAGACACTACATTGCCCAAATGGCCTTCCCATTCTTTGCTTGTGGGGTAGCTCCCTACTTTTGTCCAAGCACTTGCAGCACCACGATTAGCACTCCTTCACCACGGTGCAGCGCACTGTCACATCTCCTATTGTCAATATATTATTCCCCTCTAGATAGAGTATCTCTCTGATCTCCCTACCCTACGCTATGATATCTAATAGACTAGTACTAGTAGTATTACTAGCAGGCAGAAGACCTGAGCTAGCATGAAACCGCCTCTCTCCTCTCTTCTTTTCTATCTGGATTGCTTGCAATTGCAATTCAAGACACTACATTCCCTCAATGGCCCCTCCCTTTCTTCACTCGTGGGGTAGCTCCCTACTTCTGTCCTAGCACTTGCAACACCACAATTAGCACTCCCTTTACCATCGTGGAGTGCGCTATCACATCTCCTATTTTTAATATATTATTGCTTACTAGATATTGTCTCTGTGATCTCCCTGCCCTATGCTATGCTATGCTATGCTAGTAGACTAGTACTAGTAGTATTACTAGTAGGCAGAAGGCGCGCTGGGTGCAGCGGAAGTCCGTGTGTGTTACTGTGCTGCTTCTATGCCAAGGTTTTGGATGACATTGTCATTCTAAAAATTTGGAATACTTAATTTAGAATGCAAAAAATTAGTCACCTGAACACACATGGATAGATGATGCGTCACCATTGCACGAACTTAGATCTGCTAGAGGCTGCAGCTTTGACATTATAATTCGTTACTACAACATCGATGATGTCTCACCCCGACATGAACATAGATGTGCCTAAGGCTGGAGTTTTAACTCATATAAATTCTAAATGGCAACAAAGTGGAGATTACTAGTTATCCTTCTCATTACAAAACTTGGCCATCTGAAACAGTATCAGGAAATGTTTAAAACTTGTGAACGAAAATTAACAAATTATACGCCCATAAAATGTGCAGCAAAATATAGTTGCAGTTGAAAATGATTAAGGAAGTGGATAAGCATAAGAAAATGAAACCAACTATATACTGTCTATTTTCCAAAATACAAACTTTAGGTGAATTTGAAGAAAAAAAAAGATCATATAGTGAATTTATGAACACGCTTCTAAAAGGGAGTACACTTGTGTTTATATTTCATACACATATGTGCCTTTTCTTAAAGCATTTTCAAAAGGGAGAAGTATGTAAAAAATATGAAGAGTATGATTATATGTCATCAGATACAGTGCATCTACCCTGTCTGTACGGATAAATCTTTTTCTCTTCAGCCATTCAGTCGTTTTCCACTTTGTTTTTCATGATTTTCTTATGCATGATACTATTTCTGAGAATGTAGCCTCTTTTTTCTGTCAGCAAGAATGTATGTACTTGAAAAATTCTAGGTACAGCTACCCTCTAGGTACGGCGAATTTAGCAACTATGAAAACACATGGCCAACATCTTACTCGTCTAAAAACAATAAAAAACAATGAGCTGGGTGTAATTGTGATTTTTGATTGTGTTATTCGCCTGAAAAATAATACGATGCGAAAGTTCAAGAAATAAAAAAGAATGCTTAGCATGTATGTACTTACAAAATTCTAGGTACAGGCACCCTCCAGGTACAACAAAATTTGGCAACTACGAAAACACATGGCCAACAACTTATTCATCTAAAAAAGGCAATGAGCTAGGTATAATTGTGATTTCTGGTTGTGGTATTCATTTAAAAATAATAATAATACGACACTACAATTCAAGCAATAGAAAAGAATGTTTCCAAACATGATCTGAACTAAATATAATTTGTCATGTCCATCTTCTCCTAGGTTGCCAGATAAAAGTTTGTAATGTCTTTGTTTGGAAACTGTGTTTCAATTATTATTATTATTTTCTCGAATACACACAAGCATGTGTATCATATAATGATAGAAGAAGAGCCAAGACGGCTGATACAATGCCTTTCAGCAATGTACTACACCGAGAGGTTAGCACCCACATCCACCGTGAATCCATGACAACACCGGCAAACAACTCACCCTGCCTAAACTCAAGCAAAAATAGCGAAGAGGATGGAGGTCGAGTCCTTCTATACGGAACACCTCAGAGCACGACAAAACCTAAACAAACTAGATCAACGCACTCTCCACCCATGGCGCCTAGAAGATCGGCAAGTGGGCATCAGGAGCTAGCCTGACTTGGAAAGCGTCGCAGATGAGGTGTCAATGATGAAGTACATGGCGCCCCGGATGCTCATGCCCACAACAACAACCCACACATGGCAGCCAGGCACCCCAAGCCTCGCCGCCGAGGCGAGAAAGGCAACCCACACCAGCTGCTCCTCCGAAAGACAACCCACGCACCTAGGCAGTGCCTCCAAGAAGGTGACGACGCCGAGATGCCGCCGCTGCCTGGCCCGGTGAACCCAGCCTAGAGTTTCCTCCGGTGACATTAAAGGGGGGGGGTGGGTGAACATGGCCATGAGAATGCCTCCAGGGAGGAGACGACACCCACAGGCGTCGCCGTTGCCCGTAGCCGCACCGGATTTCTTCTCGGGCCTGTCCATCACTTCTTCGGGCTCAACAAACTGGAAGGGAGGGGGAAAAGCTGTCACCTTGGGCCATCACCGTGAAGAGGGGAAGTCAGATGCCGCCGCGCCACCGTTCGCACACCACCATGGGCCCAACGGGCGCGTCCACCACCACCCCTGGTCACCGCACCAGCCACGAATCCCCCATAGGGAGACCAGGGCAACATCCACCAGCCACAACCCCACCACCCACATGGCCAAGGAATGCAGCGCCTCCGCCGGGACGCCGCACCACCACCGGATCTAGCCATGATGCCCGACAGGCCACCTCGTCGCACCTTCGCCCTGGGGAGAGGAAGGCGACTCCACCGCAATCTGGGGCCGGTGCCCCAGCTTCCCAGCGCCGGACCACCACCGAAGGGAGCCGCCGCGGTGCCTGCAGCCCAGGCGGCCATATGTGGCCGAGCCAGACCAAGCCAACCCAGCGGCCACGGGAGAGCACGCGCGCAGCCCCCCTTGCCTCCCGCCAGCGTACCATCACCGCTCGCTGCCGACATCCGTGCCTACCGACCTTGCGCGTGGGGAGAGGATACCCCGCCGACGACGACGCCGGCCGGGCTTTGCCCGGGCGGCGATATGGTTTTTCCCTCCGGGTCGCTGCGCGGGATTTCACTTGCTCACATGCTCACTTCTAGATTTCACTTTCTGAGCCAAGCTAAGCAAATTTCAAACGGAATGTTGCATACCAATGAAACTAAGAAATATATCATTTTCAGGCTCGTAATAGTTTGCTAGATGTACACTACATGCATGCTAATTTCAAAATCCGAACATATAATTATTACTAAATACTCCCTTCGCCCCAATATAAATGTCTCAACTTTGTACTAGCTCTAGTATAAATTTGTACTAAGCTCAAGACACTTATTTTAAGACGGAGGGAGTAATAGATACCATACAGACGCATCAGTTCTCAAAACTTTGGACTGGGAGCAGAAGGAAGAATGATTTATTTTTCTTGTCTTTATTGTGGATAACTTTTCAAGAAGTCAGTTATCAACATAATTAATTAGGCCATCATCACTTTCATAATGTATAAAAAATATCATCTAATGCGCAAGAAAATTAAAGGGCACTAAGATGCACACTCCATCCGGAACTCTTTTCAGCTTTTAAACTAAAACAGAAGTAACGATGCGTGAATACCGGAATTAGAAGATGGATATCTACTTATCCACATGCCAGCAGAATGATGAAATGCTCTCTGTGTATTGATTCCATCCACAACGGTACAAGATATACAAGTGGAGCCATAACAAAGGGCCCGATAGAAGTGGCATGCGGGCCCGGGCGTGGCTCAGATCCTAAATACAAGGACTACATGTACAAAAACAGATACATACATACATCACAAGTTAACACCCCCCTCAGCCGGAACTCCATTTGGATGGATGTTGAGGCTGTCTCTGAACTCATGAAAAACCCGTGATGGTAGTCCTTTGGTGAACAAGTCGGCGAACTGTGAGCTGGACGGGACGTGGAGTATGCGAGCTTCACCAAGTGCCACTCGGTCACGGACAATGTGGAGATCAATCTCTATATGCTTCATCCGTTGATGTTGGACGGGGTTGGAAGCAATATAAGAGGCGCTAATGTTGTCACAATAGACAATGGTGGCACAAGAAGGTGGGCGACGGAGTTCATGTAGGAGTTGGCGCAGCCAACATGACTCGGCGACACAGTTAGCGACGCCACGGTATTCGGCCTCCGCACTCGAGCGAGATACGGTGACTTGTCGCTTGGATGACCAGGACAACAAGTTGCGACCTAGGAAGACACAAAAACCGGATGTTGACTTGCGGGTGTCCTGGCACCCTGCCCAATCCGCATCGGTGTAGGCCACGAGCTCATGAGAGGTGGACTTGTAGAGTTGCAAGCCGTAGTGAGTGGTGCCACGCAAGTACCGAAGAATGCGTTTGATAAGCTGCATGTGGGAGTCGCGAGGCGCATGCATGAAGAGACACACTTGTTGAACCGCATAAGATATGTCCGGTCGAGTGAGTGTGAGGTATTGGAGAGCGCCGACAAGACTTTGGTAGGTGGTAGGATTGTCCAAGAGGCGACCATCAAGAGAAGAAAGCTTAGAGTGGGTGTCGATGGGTGTAGAGACCGGTTTGCAGTTGAGCATTTTGGCCCGGTCAAGTATTTTGAGGGCATATTGTTGTTGGCACAATAACAAGCCGGGTTGGTTGGGTGTGACGTTGATGCCTGTAAAATGATGAAGCGCACCTAGATCGGTCATGGAGAACTCTCGTTTGAGAGAGTGGATGATGTGGTTGAGAGCATGTGTGGTGCTAGCGGTGAGAATGATGTCATCAACGTAGACTAGTAGATAGGCAATAGAAGCACCATGGTGGAGTATGAGGAGAGAAGAGTCACTCTTGGAGGCATGGAAACCAAGGGACAAGAGAAAGGACCGAAAGCGACGGAACCATGTGCGGGGAGCTTGCTTCAGCCCATATAGAGACTTTTGAAGGAGACACACATGATCCGGCCGAGAGGAGTCCACAAACCCGGCGAGTTGAGCACAATACACGGTCTCCTTGAGATCGCCATGAAGAAATGCATTCTTGACGTCGAGTTAGTGGATAGGCCAGGAGCTCGAGGTGGCAAGACTGAGCGCAACCCGAATAGTGGCCGGTTTGACGACCGGACTAAACGTCTCATCATAGTCAACACCCTCCTTTTGTGTGAACCATGGACCCCACCGTGCCTTGTACCGCGCCAAAGAGCCATCAGGATGGAACTTGTGGCGAAATATCCACTTGCCGGTCACCACATTGACACCTGCAGGCTTAGGAGCCAAAGACCAAGTCGAATTTTTGATTAAAGCATCATATTCATCTAACATTGCATGTTGCCAATTGTGGTCTTGGAGAGTGGAGCGGTACGTTGGTGGAATAGGGGAGATGGGAGGGGATGTGGTAGAAAGAAAAGGTCGTTTGGGCTGACAAAAACCAGATTTGGCTCGAGTCTGCATTTTGTGCGAGTTGTGCGGAGGCTTAATTGGCTTGGCATGAGCTGGGAGACGTGGCTGAACGGGAGTGGTTGGCGTGGAGAGAGAGGAGGATGGCGTGGGGTCCGGGGGGGCTGTCGGGTGCGAGATCCGAGGAGGATCCGCGATCAGAGGCAGTGGGAGCGCGATCCAAGGAAACGGGCGGGACGGGCGCGTGATCCGAGGGAGCAGGCGAGGTGGGTGCGGTAGGCGTGCGACCCGAGGAGGCTCGTGGGGGTGGATGCGGTGGAGGCGG
>NC_057798.1:139832091-139856279 GCF_018294505.1 Triticum aestivum | reverse complement strand
GAGGATGCGGTGGGTCCAGGTACGAGGTAGGTGGCGATCTGGGCAGAGGATCTAGGATGGCAGGCGAGGGGATCCGGGCGGGATTTCCTGCGGTAGGGGAGGATGGGAGCGACGGTGTGGCTGGGGCGTAAGGGAAAATGCTCTCGTCAAAAACGACGTGACGAGACATGATGACTCGACGCGATGTGAGGTTGTAGCATCTATAGCCTTTGTGCTCAAGTGGGTAACCTAGAAAGGCGCAGTGCGTGGAGCATGGAGCAGGCTTGTGAGAGGAGGTGGCATAGAGATTAGGAAAACAAAGACAGCCAAACACGCGTAGGTGGTCGTAAGTTGGGGGAATGCCATGAAGCATGTAATAAGGAGTTTGGTCATGAATGGCTCAGGAAGGTCTGCGGTTTAAGAGGTAGGTGGTTGTGTGTAGGGCTTCGACGCAAAAGGGTGGAGGTAAATGAGCTTGTAGAAGGAGAGTACAGAAAATGTCATTTGTGGTGCGGATTAAGCGTTCGGCCTTTCCATTTTGTGGCTGTCGGTGTCAAAACCGGCGGATCTCGAGTAGGGGGTCCCGAACTGTGCGTCTAGGCGGATGGTAACAGGAGACAAGGGACACGATGTTTTACCCAGGTTCGGGCCCTCTTGATGGAAGTAAAACCCTACGTCCTGCTTGATTGATATTGATATTGTGGATGTTTACAAGAGTGGATCTACCACGAGATCAAGGAGGCTAAACCCTAGAAGCTAGCCTATGGTATGATTGTAAGGGTTGTTGTTGTGTCCTACGGACTAAAGCCATCCGGTTTATATAGACACCGGAGAGGTCTAGGGTTACATAGAGTCGGTTACAATGGTAGGAGATCTACATATCCGTATCGCCAAGCTTGCCATCCACGCCAAGGAAAGTCCCATCCGGACACGGGACGAAGTCTTCAATCTTGTATCTTCATAGTCTTGGAGTCCGGTCGATGATGATAGTCCGGCCGATGATAGTCCGGCCGATGATGGTAGTCCGGCTATCCGGACACCACCTAATCCAGGACTCCCTCAGTAGCCCCTGAACCAGGCTTCAATGACGATGAGTCCGGCGCGCATATTGTTCGGCATTGCAAGGCAGGTTCCTCCTCCGAATAATTCGTCGAAGATTGTGAACACCATGATAGTGTTCGGCTCTGCAAAATAAATTCCACATTCCACCATAGAGAGAATAATATATACACAAGTTCAATCTGCTGATGTTTTTTGCGGCATGACGTCACACCACTACCAAGCCATTACTTGAATCGTTTTTTACTTTACCACCTTAGCGCATTTAGCGAAGCGGTTTCCTTGGCACGTCTTGTCGAAGCAGAGATCGTGTTCCCCCTTATTTTGAGATTCTCATCAATACGGACGTGGGTAACCCAACCGCGCCCGTCGCCACGCCCCCTCTATCGAAGGCGAGTCCCGGACGGTCACGGAGACGGCTCTCGGTATTCTCCCTCTTTATAACGGGACCAAGGCTCGTTTCTTTTCTTCAATCCTCCATCGAATCCTCTCGCTGCTCCAAGTTCCAGCACCTGGAGCCCCAGATTCGAGCGCTTCGGACCTTCAACGATGTCCGGTTCCGACCTCCGGGGCCGGTGGGTGACGGAGGAGGACGTGCTAAAGCTGCGGGAGGCCAAGTACCTGACTTACGAGATTTCACACAGGTTGCCCGCCGAAGGGCAGGCCATCCCCACCCCCGAGCCCGGCGAGTATGTCGTTTTTGTATCCCACCTCCGTCGGGGTTTAGGCTTCCCGATGGATCCTTTTGTGAGAGGGCTCATGTTTTACTATGGGTTGGAATTCCACGACTTAGCTCCGGAGTCCATCCTCCATATATCCGCATTTATTGTCGTCTGCAAAGCCTTCCTCCGCGTCACCCCTCACTTCGGCATGTGGCTGAAGACCTTCAATGTGGCGCCGAAGATGATCGAGGGGCGTCAAGCGGAGTGCGGCGGGGCGGCCGTAAGTAGGAGGGCCGATGCCCCGTGGCCCGCGGGCTCTTTCCAAGAGGAGCTCGGCCTGTGGCAGCAAGAGTGATTCTATATCACCGTTCCGAGGGGCAGCAGACAAAAGCCGCCGCCCTTATTCCGCCCGGGACCTCCACGGCGGTTGATGTCGTGGGTCAACCAAGGGCTCAACTGGGGGCCGTCAAAGGACGTGCCCCTACTGCAGGGCCGGATTCGAGATCTCCAAACAAGGGAGGTTGATATGGTGGTGGTAATGTAGGTCATGCTGATTAGGCGTCTCCTGCCCTGCAAACGCCGCCCTCTCCGGTTGTGGGAGTTTAATCCGGAGGGCCCACGGATTCTTCAACACTTCATGGGTATGACACCCCTGGAGATGTACAAATTATTCTTCGGATCGCAAGAGGCGCATCCGGAATTGACCGAGGATGCTGGCCTAAGCTGCAATCGCCCGGATACTCAAGTAAGTAGTTCCAAGTCCGGACATACCGTTTGTTTGCCTTTCGATGATTCGCCTTATGAACAATTTCCTTCTAAACAGGAGTGGATAGCGGAAGCAAAATTGATATGGTGTCCGGCCCTCCTCCCAGAGACCGCGCCGAATTCCGTGCTGGTCCGGATGCTGGAGGTTGCGCCTCCAGAGGAAGGCGAAGGGGAAAGTGGAAAAGCTACTGCCTCGCCTAAGGAGGCTCTTGAAAGAGGGGGGATTGAAAATCCCTCCCTCCAAGGGGAGAAAAGGACTGCCTCCGAGGACCCGGGGGCCAAAGCCCCTAAATGGGGGAAGAAATCTTCGCCAGAGGGTCCTGCGTCCGTGGAGGCCCCGGCCGCACAGTCTCCCTTAAAGAATCAGCCCTCCAACGAGCCGTAAGTAGAAAGAGAGGAGTTTTATAATAAGGGACATCCCTTTTTGTGCTTCTGAGGATAACTAAAGTTTTTACCTTGTAGTTCGGATCTCCGTCCTTCGCAAATGAGCTCGTCTTCGGGGGACCTTCGTCCGAAGATGATGGAGAGCGAGATGCCTCCGTCCGGGGCGCCGTCGGATAGGGCGGACGAGCCTGAAGTGTCGTCAAGGAGGGAGCCCCCGGGTTTGGCGAAGCCGGACAGTTCGGCGCCAACTAGTGTACGGCTGAAGGATCTGCTTGAGAAGGCGTCTATCTCAGACGATCACCACGCATTGATGAGTGTGGTGATTGAAAGGATTTCGTCCGCCGAAGGCGGATTGCATAATGCCGTCAGGAGTTTGCTGTCGGGGTTTGAGGTACGTAAAAATGACACACCTTTTGACAGTTTTGCATGTAGAATGCGCCCTGTATATATAGTAGCCCCTGAGACTCGGTAGGTTGTCGAAAGCGACAGTGTGCCGAGGATCAAAATTGCAGGTTTAAATTTTCGCCATGCCTATGTAGGTGGCGGGTCGTCCGGGGGCCAGCCGGACTGATGGAGTTGCTGAACTAAAGTGGCAACTCGCCGTTGCGGATGCGGACATCACGCTAGTCAACAGGCGACTTGATGAGTCGCAAGGTAATTGTTTCTTTGCGGTCACTTGGTAAGGGAGCCGAAGTCAGCTCTTTACAACATGTGTGTGAAATGCAGATAGTGCCGCTGCTGTGGAGAGCCTTCAGGCCGAACTTGCTCAAGCCAAGGAGCAGGCCAGAAGGAGTAATACGGCGGCCTCGAGGGCGGCCGAGGAGTTAGCGGCCGAAAGGGCCGCACACTGCCGAAGCAGGGAAGAGATGGCCGAAATGGCCGTGAAGTTAAAAGATGCTACCGACCGCAATGAGGCTCTTAGGAAGGAAAGCCTAGCGGGGCAAGAAGACCTGGGGAAGGCCACCGCCGAAGCCAAGGATACCCGTTCTGCAATGCGGGCTATAAAGGAAGAGCTGCGCCAGGCCAAAGACATTGTAGCTGGCAAGCCTTTTCTGCTGCGCCGAAGGTTTACGGATCCAAAGTATGCTCAGCTGGGCCAACTGTGGGGTCTAGAGGACCCATATATGGACTTAGCAGCGAGTGCGGCGGATGCCGTTGTGCATTTTCGAAGCCAGAAGGATCATAAGATGGAAGAGCTGTTTTGGTCTCAATTCCATAGTCCGGAGCGTTCACTTCCGCTGACCGACCGTTTGGCCGAGTGGGCTGAGCTAAATAGGTTGTCCGGGCTTGCCATGATGGATATCGTGACCCATGTCTGGCCGGATAGGCCCAAGACGAAGAGTTACTTTGGCTTATTGCAGCAATTTCTTGGGGCGGTGCCGCATATCAAGGCGATGAAGCGGTCGGCCTGCATAGAGGGTGCGCGGATGGCACTCGCCCGTGTGAAGACACATTGGACAGAGATGGATGCCACCGCTGTTGCGACCCCGGGTCCGGACGATAGCCGGTTACCCGCCGAGCACTATTTTGGCGAAGTCCTGCGTGGTGCTCGTGTAATAGAGTCGCAGTGCTCAAAAAATGTTACGTTCAAATGAACGTTTTATGTTGTAAAACAATATTTATGATGTAAGCTCCTTTTATACTTGTGCGTTCAAGTAATGGAATATCTCCTATGCGGCCGTTTATGTATACGTGTGTATAACCTGAAAGATGGCAGTCGTCGGCTTCAGCCCCCACGCACGAGGTGCGGGGGTGTTCGCAAAAATAGCGCGTTTTCACACTTAATCCGACGTCTCGGTCCTGTAAAGGAGGTGGTAGCATAGCAAACGAGGCAACCGGACTATAATGCTTTATCACTTTCACTTAGCCATGGGAGTTCGAGGGTGGGGCTACGACATAGCCCCTGGGGTACCGCGCTCTCCGAATTTGGGGCGCGTATGTGCCTGACCGAGAAACGGCCCTTCGTCAAAGCGGAGGAATTCTAAACATTCCCTTGGTCGATCGAGTGGTTGACCAGTCTCTCGCTGTATCATGATAGTCAGTTTTCGGCTTTCTCTACTGAGGTGCTCGCCCAGCCGAACTGGGGCACAATCGCAGTAGTTCTCCTGGTGCGGCGTTAGCCAATGATACGGAACGTAAGGCAGCAAAACACAGGAGCCGGGCAAACCCAACCTTTGACCAAAGACATGATTCGGAGCTGATGCATATAAGGCCTAACTCGAGACGCTGAACACTCCCGAAGGTGTTCGGTCTTTATAATGACGGGCAGAACAATGCCCTAAGACCCTTGTGTCCAGGTACGGGCAAGTTCCTCTGGCGCGGCCGATGCCAAAACGCCAGCCTCCACTCTGGTTATAATGAGAAACCAGGGGATTATAGCAACAAGAGACAATAAGAAAGGTTTACGTAGGGTCTTAGTCTGAAAAGAATCCTTAAAACGGGTCCCTACTGCACGTCTGCGCCTGTGTCTCCGTTGTGCCATATCCTGGACGGGTGTGCACGTTGTTCATCTGTAAAAAGAGAGGAACTTAGTTTGAAAAGAAATCATGCAAAAAGGTACATAAAAAATTGAAATATAAATTTAGAAAGCTGAGCCTATGCTAGCTCATTATAGCTTATATACACAAACCCTTGTGAAGGGGTGTGCGGCTAGGTAGCCCCTAGCTTATTTATTCCGGACCCGTCCAGCCGTGTCCGGGGGCTTGGCCGACCTTTTAATGAAATGATGCCACGTGGACTGGGCATTTTAAGCGTAAGAGATGCGTAGTGTGGTATTGCGTTAAAGCGGACGAAAGCTTCACGTCCCAGTAGTTCTTGATAGCTACTTTTGAATGGGGCGACATGAAAGGTTATCTTTTCTCGTCGGAAGTTGTCAGGTGACCCGAACACAACTTCTAGTAATAATAAACCTGTGCACCTGGCGTAAGGGCCTCGCGCCACTCCTTTGAAGGAAGTGCGGCTATGTCGAATTGTAGTAGGGTCTATCCCCAACTTGCGGATTGTGTCCGGATATAGCAGGTTTAAGTCACTGCCGCCGTCCATCAGAACTTGCGTAAATCGTAGTCCGTCTATTATGGGATCCAATATCAGAGCAGTCCATCCTGCGTTCCGGATACTTCTGGAATAATCCAGATGGTCGAAAGTGATTGGTTTTGACATCCAATCTCGGTGTTCCGCTGGGGTGGACCGTGCGACACTTGTCTTAGCGAGTGCCGTGCTTTATTTTCGTACTATCACATGAAGTGAGTTTACTGTTTTGACTCCTTGTGGGAAAGTCTTCTGACTTCCGGTGCTCTGCTGGTGGGGTTCGTCATCGTCCTCGCTTGGTGTACCGAGCCCCTTGTGTTCGGCGTTGAGTCTGCCGGACTGTTTAAAATCCCAACAATTTCGGTTGGTATGGTTTGCAGGCCTTCCGGAGGTACTGTGGAGTTGACATATCCGATCTAAAATTTTGTTTAAGTTGGATAGCTCGTCACTGTTGTCCTTAAGAGACAGTGTTTTATTGTTTGGCCGCGAGCTTTTGAATCCGGTGTTGACCGCCGTGCTCTTTGGGCTTTTTTCTTTATTCCGGCGCTGATCTTTCCTGCGCCGTGATTTTCCGTTTCCATCTCTGATCTCGGATGTACTCGGGTCACTGGTGCTGCATCTTGCTAGCCAGTTGTCTTCTCCTGCGCAAAAGCGCGTCATGAGGCTTGTTAGCGCGACCATTGTTCTTGGCTTTTCTTGGCCGAGGTGTCTGGCGAGCCATTCGTCTCGGACGTTGTGTTTAAAAGCTGCTAAGGCTTCTGCGTCCGGACAGTCGATTGTTTGGTTCTTTTTGGTAAGGAACCTGTTCCAGAATTTGCGCGCTGGCTCTCCGGGCTGTTGAGTTATATGACTTAGATCGTCTGCATCCAGAGGGCGGACATAAGTCCCTTGAAAATTCGCCCTAAACGCGCCCTCAAGCTCTTCCCAACTTCCAATAGTGTTTTCTGGGAGGCTTTTAAGCCAATGCCGAGCTGGCCCTTTGAGCTTGAGGGGTAGATATTTTATGGCGTGGAGATCATCTCCTCTTGCCACGTGTATGTGTAGTATGTAATCTTCTATCTAGACTCCGGGGTCTGTTGTGCCGTCGTATGCCTCTATGTTTATGGGTTTGAACCCTGCTGGAAATTCATGATCCAGCACCTCATCGGTGAAACATAGCGGGTGTGCGGCGCCCCTGTATTTGGGTGTGCTGCTGTCTTCGAACACTTGTCGTGTTGTGTTACTTCCTGGGGCCCTCTTTTTTGGCCCGTAGATGGACCTAGTTGGGCCATCTATCTTCCCAGGATCATAAGTCGGCTTGTGTGCGGCGCCGCTTGTCGCTTTCGGCCTGTCATCTGGCCGTCTATCCGGCCAGGCCGCCTCTTTATTTTTTGGTTGTGAGGGCTCTATGGCTTCCTCGTCAAATTCTGGCAGCAGCTTGCGCTTCGGGTAGCTCTTTGTTTGATGGCCATTGCCATACTTGTCTGCAGTCTTGAGTACCTTGCTCCACTTCATTCTGAGTATGTCTTCCGCTATTTTGAGCTTCCGTTTTTCCTTCTTCAAACTTCTTGCAGTGGCGACGAGTCTTTTGTGAAGGTTCTTATGCTCCGGTGGTGTGTCCGATGTGAGGTTGCCGGACTGTTGGTTGCTCCGGGAAGGGGTTGATTATCCGGTTCGTCCTGTTCGGACGGTTGCTTGGTTGCATGTTCGTCGTCCATTGGTTTGCCCTGCTCTATTGCTGGGTCATTAGGAATGTTGATTTGATCTAGGCGGGACTTAGGGCGGTGTCTACGTCGCCGTTTTGGTTGTTTATCGGCGGGATTATCCTCTGCCGCGTCCCGTTATTCCTTGTTATCGCTTCCTTTTGGGGTGTCCACCATATATATGTCATGTGACGAGGTGGCCTTCCAGTGCCCTATAGGCGCTGGTTCTTGATCGTCTCCGGCATCGTCGTCCATACCATCGATGTCTTCGGAGTCGTAGTTTAGCACGTCGGTTAGATCGTCGATAGTGGCTACGAAGTGGGTGGTGGGTGGCTTTTGAATTTCTTCGTCGTTCGCGTCCCAACCATCCTGGCCGTAGTCCGGCCAGGGCTCTCCGGATAGCGAGAGATGCTTCAGCGAATTTAAGATGTCGCTGAAGGGTGAGTGCTGAAAGATGTCCGCGGCGGTGAATTCCATGATCGACGCCCAATCGGATTCGACTGGCGGGGGCGCAGGAGGTTCGGAGTCCGGCAGGGAGTCCGGCACCTCGGAGTAATGAGCTTTATGCGGGACAAGGTCAGTGTTCGGCTCCATCGCCGTGGAAGTTGCGGCTCCCGAGGCGGTGTCCAACCACCCATCCTTGATATGCGCGATCGGCTCCAGACTATGGGTCGGAGCGGATTCGTGTGCGGCCTCCAAGGTACTGTCCGACGGCAGAGTTAGGTCATGCTCATCGTGACAGTGCGGCATGCTCGGCTGTGGCTCGGATCCATCGAAGATCAAGTCACCGCGGATATCGGCCGTGAAGTTTAGGATTCCAAACCTGACCTGACGGCCAGGGGCGTAGCTTTCGATCTGCTCCAGATGGCCAAGTGAGTTGGCCCGCAGTGCGAAGCCGCCGAATACGAAGATCTGTCCGGGGAGAAAAGTCTCACCTAGGACTGCGTCGTTGTCGATTGAAGAGGCCATCAAGCCTATCGGTGATGACATAGAGGAACTCTCAATGAAAGCACCAATGTCGGTGTCAAAACCGGCGGATCTCGGGTAGGGGGTCCCAAACTGTGCGTCTAGGCGGATGATAACAGGAGACAAGGGACACGATGTTTTACCCAGGTTCGGGCCCTCTTGATGGAGGTAAAACCCTACGTCCTGCTTGATTGATATTGATATTGTGGATGTTTACAAGAGTGGATCTACCACGAGATCAAGGAGGCTAAACCCTAGAAGCTAGCCTATGGTATGATTGTAAGGGTTGTTGTTGTGTCCTACGGACTAAAGCCATCCGGTTTATATAGACACCGAAGAGGGCTAGGGTTACATAGAGTCGGTTACAATGGTAGGAGATCTACATATCCGTATCGCCAAGCTTGCCTTCCACGCCAAGGAAAGTCCCATCCGGACACGGGACGAAGTCTTCAATCTTGTATCTTCATAGTCTTGGAGTCCGGTCGATGATGATAGTCCGGCCAATGATAGTCCGGCCGATGATGGTAGTCCGGCTATCCGGACACCCCCTAATCCAGGACTCCCTCAGTGGCGAAGTGTGAGGGCAAGAGAAGCGGTAGGTGATGCCGTTGGTTGAGAAGAAGGACCGCAAAGTAGAGTTGATGAACTCGCCGCCGTTGTCGCATTGGAGGGCCTTAATGATTACATTGTACTGAGTGCGAACGAAAGAGAAAAAGCGAAGGAGAATGGAAGAGGTGTCCGACCTATTACGGAGGGGAAATGTCCACGAGGAGTGTGTGTAATCATCAAGTATAACCAAATAGTATTGATAACCAGAGAAGCTTACAACGGGGCTTGTCCATAAATCACAATGAAGAAGCTCAAAGGGAGCATAAGTGCGGCTACTAGAAGATGGAAAGGGAAGGCGCGGCTGACGGCCAAGTTGGCACACAGTACATGGAATGTCCGCACTTTTATTACATGAATGGAGAAACTCTTGAGCAGCTAAAGAAGACAAAGTCTATGGGCTGGGGTGGCCGAGTCGGTGGTGCCACACGTTGACAGTGGAGACGGTGGCAGACAGAGCAGTGCACCGCGTCTTGTTATTCTCGAAGAACGGATAGAGGTCGCCGGAGCTAGCGGAGATCATGAGTACCCTCCTCGTGCAAAGATCGTTCACAAGAAAGCCAAAGGGGTAAAATTCAATAGAACATGAGTTGTCTTTGGTGAACTGGAGTACAGAGATGAGACTCGTGACTACATTAGGAGAAAATAAAACATCGCGGAGGTGAAAGTTATGGGGATGGAGGGTGGTGGAACCGGTTGCATGGATGGGAAGATGGGTGCCATTGCCAACAACAATGCTAGAGAAAAGATGTTTTAAAGAAGAATTCGAGAAGGTGAGGTTACCAGGGTTGCCGGTGACGTGGGACGCGGGGCCGCTGTCGAGGTACCACTCAGAAGGGGCGGCGCTGTTGTTGGGGAAACCGGAGGCGCTGTAGGCGGCTTGGAGCATACAGAGGTGGTCCCATGCCGGCTGCTGAGGAGGGGGCGCGGGGTAGCCAGAGAACTGCATCTGGTACGCCTGGGCTTGGGAGCCAGGTCGAGGACCGAGCACACAGAGTTCGGAGGGACCCAACCGGGCCGTGGGTTGGGCAGGGCCATGCCGTAGGGCGCGAAGAAGCCCTTGTACGGGTTGTACGGCAGGGGAGGAGCGGCGCCCCGGCCGCCCTGATCGCCACGTCCACGCCCACGACCACGGTCACGCCCGCGGCCGCCGCAGTGACTGCGGTCACCATCCTGGCGGTTGCCAGATCCACGGCCCTGCGGGAAACCATTGCCGTGATCGGAGCTGCGGTCGATGCGGTCGCCCTGGTGAGTGCTGGAGCAGGCGCCAGGGTGGAGGGGGTGCTGGAGGGGCCGCCGTGCCCGGTGACTGCGAGGATGGGTGATACGTCTCCAACATATCTATAATTTATGAAGCATTCATGCTATTATCCCATCTATTTTGAATGATTATGGGCTTTATTATACACTTTTATATTACTTTTGGGACTAACCTATTAGCCGGAGGCGCAACCCATATTGCTGTTTTGTTGCCTGTTTCAGTATTTCGAGGAAAAGGAATATCAAACAGAGTCCAAACGGAATGAAACCTTCGGCAGCGTGATTTTTTGCAAGAATATGATCCAGGAGACTTGGAGTTCACGTCAGAAGATCCTCGAGGAGGCCACGAGATAGGAGGGCGCCCCCCCCCCTACTAGGCGCGCCCCACCCTGTCTCGTGGGCCCCTCGAGGCTCCCCCGATAGACTTCTTTCGCCTATATAAGCCTACGTACCCTAAAAACATCGAATATCAAGATAGATCGGGAGTTCAGCCGCCGCAAGCCTCTGTAGCCACCAAAAACCTCTCGGGAGCCCGTTTTGACACCCTGCCGGAGGGGGAATCCCTCACCGGTGGCCATCTTATCATCCCGGCGCTATCCATGACGAGGAGGGAGTAGTTCACCCTCGAGGCTGAGGGTATGTACCAGTAGCTATGTGTTTCATCTCTCTCTCTCTCTCTCGTGTTCTCTCTATGGCACGATCTTGATGTATCACGAGCTTTGCTATTATAGTTGGATCTTATGATGTTTCTCCCCCTCTACTCTCTTGTGATGAATTGAGTTTCCCTCTTGAAGTTATCTTATCAGATTGAGTCTTTACTTTGAGAACACTTGATGTATGTCTTGCCGTGTTTATCTGTGGTGACATTGGGATATCACGTGCCACTTGATGTATGTTTTGGTGACCAACTTGCGGGTTCCGCCCATGAACCTATGCATAGGTGTTGGCACACGTTTTCTTGACTCTCCGGTAGAAACTTTGGGGCACTCTTTGAAGTACTTTGTGTTGGTTGGATGAATTTGAGATTGTGTGATGCATATCGTATAATCATGCCCACGGATACTTGAGGTGACAATGGAGTATCTAGGTGACATTAGGGTTTTGGTTGATTTGTGTCTTAAGGTGTTATTCTAGTATGAACTCTTGAATAGATTGATCCGGAAGAATAACTTTGAGGTGGTTTCGTACCCTACCATAATCTCTATGTTTGTTCTCCGCTATTAGTGGCTTTGGAGTGACTCTTTGTTGCATGTTGAGGGATTGTTATATGATCTATCTATGTTATTATTGTTGAGAGAACTTGCACTAGTGAAAGTATGAACCCTAGGCCTTGTTTCCTATCATTGCAATACCGTTTACGCTCACTTTTATCATTAGTTACCTTGCTGCTTTTATATTTTCAGATTACAAGTACCTATATCTACTATCCATATTGCACTTGTATCACCATCTCTTCGCCGAACTAGTGCACCTATACAATTTACCATTGTATTGGGTGTGTTGGGGACACAAGAGACTCTTTGTTATTTGGTTGCAGGGTTGTTTGAGAGAGACCATCTTCATCCTACGCCTCCTACGGATTGATAAACCTTAGGTCATCCACTTCAGGGAAATTTGCTACTGTCCTACAAACCTGTGCACTTGCAGGCCCAACAACGTCTACAAGAAGAAGGCTGTGTAGTAGACATCAATGGGAATGGGCTCGTCGGGCACGCGCTGGGCGAGGTTTTCCTCTGCGAGCTTCAGGCGCGAGAAGACCGTCTCGAATAGCGGCAGAGGCACGGTGTCACCCAAGACAACACGAATGGTGTCGAGCCGTTTGTCGATGCCGTGGAGAAACTGGGTGGTGAGATCAACCTCGGTGACGGCGTGGTCGATGTCGGCCAACCCAGCGATGAGAAGCTTCATGCGGCGGGCATATTCGGCAACGGAGAGGTCGCCTTGTTTGAGATTGCGGTATTGCCGATTCAGCGTCATGTAACGAGCTGCACGGTTTGCCAGGAAGTAGTCGCGGATGCGGTTCCAAAGGTCGAAGGTGGTGGTGGCCCCGACGATGTGGTCGACGAGGTTGTCAGGGACGGTGGAGTAGATCCAGAGCACAAGGTGGGCGTCGGTCTCGCGCTGAAGAGCAGTGGCATTCGGAGGGAGGGGGTGTTCGACGAACTGGGTGACGCCGTAGCGGATGAGAACGAGGAGGAAGAACGACTTCCACTTGTGGTAGTTGTGGTCATTGGGGTTGAGGAGAAATCTCATGTGGTTCTGAATGTTGTCGCGGAAGATAGGATGTGGAGAGGGCATGGCAGCGAAGGAGAGCGGCGGCGCCGGAGAAGAGAACAGGGGGGCGAACTGGGTACCAGTGGATGGGGAAGAGCCACTGTGGGAGGAAGAAGTCGTCCCAAAGACGAAGGGGGGCGAGGTGCCCATGGCGGCAGTGGTTCCACCGCTGGTGGCCGAGGAGGAGAGAACGCCCGGCGAGGTGGCGGAGCTGGTGGCTGGGGAGGTGGAGGAGGAGGTGGAGTTCTCGGCCATGGGGACGCCTGGAGTCTGATACCAAGCAGAATCATGAAATGCTCTCTGTGTATTGATTCCATCTACAACGGTACAAGGTATACAAGTGGAGCCATAACAAAGGGCCCGATAGAAGTGGCACGCAGGCCCGGGCATGGCTCGGATCCTAAATACAAGGACTACATGTACAGAATAGATACACACATACATCACAAGTTAACAATGCCCTGGTAGAATAATATATCTTATTGCACCTTGAGCTGTGTGTGTATCAAACTACACATAGGGGCTGTTTGGTTTGAGACTATGTTTGCCAAAGCTTGCCACATCTAAGGTTAGGCAAGTTTGACCAACTTAGGTGTGTGTTTGGTTCAAGCCACATCTTAGGTAAGCCACACTATGGTCCCATATCACATACACACAAAAAGTGTGGCAAGATTCCCTTAGGCTTGCCAACTTGTGGCTCTCATTTTGAAGAACTAACCTTAGGCAAGTTTGGCAACATTGTATGGCAAAGTGTGGCACTCTTAGGCCTAGAACCAAACATGCCCGTACACTTTTTTTTAACACAGTATAGACGCAAAAGCTTATATACACGTACACTGTAGACGGAACAATGCATCAACAGAGGAGCAAAGCAAGTTAACAAAATAGAAGAAAAAAAAGATAAAATCGAAACAACCGGTATATATGTTTTTTACCAATATAGTTCCACACGGACTAAAATATGTATATGAAAATATGATAAAAATACATATTCTTTAATCATGAAGCTGGGTTATCTATCATTCTTAATGCAAAATTTACTTATTTAGGCCACGGGTTGTGCCAGTATGGCCCCTAGCACTACAAAAAAAAAGACACATCCGTGACATTTTGGACCGAACGATTTTTTTTCCTGTAATACATATGACACTTCTATGACGATAATTGTGACAAAACCCGGTATCATCATAGATGTGGTGGGCTCCTACTTCTACGACAAAAAATCATGATAGAAAATGGGCTTTTCGTCCTGGGCGGGCCGGAGACGCAGCTGCACAACATTCTTTGGGCCGTCCATGACGGAAAAAACCGTGGTAGAAGTGAGGGGGAGGAAAATTTCAGGGAGTTGCCGGTTACGGTGGGAGGTAGGGGGCCGAGCGATGCGTGTTTCGCTCGTACACGTGTGCGCGTGTGTGCGAGGCGTTGGCTCTAACTGAACCCGAGCGAGGCATTGGGCTCTAACTGAACCAGAGCGATTGCACTGTAGGAGGTCCGTTTCCTCCGTTTTGCGGTACGCCACACCCCTCCCGATCAACAGGACCCCGTTCCGAACGTAGGAGGTCCGTTTCCTCCGTTATGCAGTATGCCAGGCCTCGTTTCCATCGCTTGTTCCGTCCAAGCCCTCCCGATGAACACGACCACGCATTCCGTTCCGACGCAGCCGGTTGGCTCCCACGCGTTCCGTTGCTTCCTGATGAACACGCCGCATTCCATTGCCTCCCCATGAACACGATGCATTCCGTTGCCTCCCCATGAACACGACGATGACGCTGTTTCTCCGTTCCGACCCAGCCATGTACACGAGCCCTCGCCATACGTATGCGCGAGTAGGCGTTCGAGATCCCGCCCGTATGTACACATACGTGGCCGTATTTTCTTTCTTGCACCCTGGTCGTTGTACGTACGTGTACATGCTACGTGCGCGCCTCTACTACGACATGTGTGCGCCTCTACATCCACCAGTATATATGTATGTACATGTTCGCGACCAGAATGACAACGCTACGTATGCTTCGACCAGGTGGGTCCCGACTGTCAGGCACTTCCTTGCTTGCGAAGATGTAGCTGGTGGGTCCCAGCAGTCAAGGGGGGTGAATCGTTTTGGTTTTTTTTGCCCGGACGCACTTCCTTGCGTGCGAAGATGTAGCTGGTGGGTCCCAGAAGTCAGGGGGAAATGTTTTTTTCACGAAATACTGGTGGCCTGTCCGGTGGGTCCCTGCTGTCAGGTGGAGGAATAAATATTTTGCGCGTAATAAGGAGGCACTTCCTTGCGGCCGCATGGACCCAGCTGTCAGCCTCTCCACGCACAGTACTCTTCCGATGGAAGTCAGGCGTTGACCACATTGACCACGCCGTGCCGAGAGCACCACGGTGGTGGACGACGGCGAGGCCTAGGAAGGGGACGGCGCGGAGCCGGGGAAGACGCAGCAGTGGATGCCCACGTGAAGAGGAGTATGAGGGTGAGGCTGCCGTTGCCGCAGAATAACAGGGGGTGTGGGTGAGTAGAGGGATGGCCTGGCCAGCGTGGGAGTAGTAGGGGGCGGTGAGGCCTCCGCGGCATCATAGCCGGCCACGGGAGGCAGGAGCACGCGACACGACCGGTGCTGCTTTGGGCGGCTGGAGCACGAAGACCAGAGGTTAAAGAAGCACTACGGCCGTTGGATGGACATTGTACAGTCACTGGAGCTAGAGTCGTTCATATTGACTAAGTAGACAAAGCCCTACGTCCCCGTAAACTTAGTAGGCCCACAAGTCAGCCTCCCACCAAGGTGAGTCCCAGCTAGCAGGGGGAGTATTCAATTTTTTTGTGCGTAATAAGGAGGCATTTCCGGTGAGTCCGAGCTGACAGCGGGGGGAACCTTTTTTCGCGAAATACAGAGACCCTTCCGGTGGGTCCTAGCTATCAGGTGGAGGAATCATTATTTTGCGCGTAATAAGGAAGCATTTTCCTATGTGGGCCCCTACTGTCAGCCTCTTCCGATGGCTGTTGTTTGTTGACCATGTTGACCTCGCTGCGCCGAGAGCACAAACGCGGTGGACGAGGGCGAGGCCCAGGAAGAGAACCACCCGGAGCCAGCGAAGCCACCGCAGCGGATGCCCAGGCTGAGGGGAGAACAAGCGCTGACTGGTCGGCTGCAGGGTGAGGCTGACGTCGCCGGAAAATAACAGGATGTGTGGGTGGTTAGAGGGATGGCCTGGCGGCAGCACAGCCAGCCACAGGAGGAGGGAGCAGGCAGTCCCACCGGCACTGGTTTGGGCGGCTGGAGCAGGAAGATCAGAGATTAAAGAAGCACGGCAGCCGTTGGATGGACATCCAACGGTCACTGCTGTGTGTTGACTAAGTTGACAAAGCCTTGCGTACGCGTCAAATTTTTTTTAGGACAGTGTCATCGTCAACCTAGTAGGCCCAGAAGTCAGCCTCCAAATCTGTGAAAAACAGCATATAGCCCATTAGCCATTATTTTCAATAATTTACAACCCATTTGCTAATTCTTAAGGATATTTGAAGCCCATATTCTTTTTATTAGCATTACAGACCATATATTCTGGGCACTGCTAAAAAATTCAACGAAATTTTGCATATTTCGGTCGGGTCCGAACTCTTTTAATCACGAAATTTCGAGTCACGTTAAAAATAGTTTTCAAAAAATTATATCAAAAAAAATTCAAAAAAAAATTCTCCGCAAAAAAATGAATGAAATTTAGAATCTTAAGTAGCAAGATGCACGTTCGTTGCACGGAACATGAAGATGCATTTGTATGAGTAGTTTATCTTGTGGGAGAAAAAAATGATGTTTTAATGTAATTGCCAGTTGGCTTTGGTTTTTATAAGAGTAGAGAGTAGAGAAATCCTGAAAAAAATGATATTTTAATGCAATTGCCGGTTGGCTTGGTTTAAAAATTTACAGCAGATTTCTTACAAGTTATATCCCGTTTTCTGGGGAAGCCCATTTCTTACTACTTACATCCCTCCTCGTCTTGAAAGATTTACAGCCCAGCAGGGCTGAGAAAAGCAAGTAGGCCTCGGTTTTGGTATTCTCCAAAAAAAAGAGAACTGGTATAGCCAATTTCAGAAAGAAATAATATATCAACTAGGCTCGTCATGTGCTTAATAAAAGCGTAAGCGTGGGCTAGACGGGCCACAGCCCCCGCATAGCGCGCAGTTGAGCATCGTCTCTGAAACTGAGAAACAACTGGGCGAGCTGCTGGGTCCCTGGTGTTATCCGCTCGTTGTGTAATTTTCTCGTTTATTGACTACATTGACAATGGCGTGGAACCTAGTTGTCAAACAATTAGGAGGAAGTATTTTTTGGGCTTGTAATAACGAGGCACCTGCTTGCGAAATGCAATGACCCTAGTGGGTCCCTACTGTCAGCCTCTCCACGTATAGTCATCTCCTGATTCCTCTTGGTTGTTGAACATGTTGACAATGCCAGACGGCGGCGGGCACAGCGAGCTATCCAAGGTGGAGAACGACGGCAAGGCCTCGGACAGGAACGAACAGCAGCCATGGAAGATGCGGCAGTGTAGTGGCAGGTGGAGGGGAGTACGAGGGCAACAACATGCAAGTCAAGCATACAAATGGTACAAAAAGCCCAAGGATTAATTGTTCATCAAATTTTTAGACAAAACCCAGATTGAACATGATAGTAACATCTAACCCAACCATTCTTTTTTGCAGTCACAAACAAATGGATCGGTCTGATCCATAAAATCAACATCCTGTGCAAAAAAAATTATTTCAGGATGTCTACAACTTATTGTAAATATAAGCCGAGCACGTTTAGAAGCCCATTTGTCCACCTGAAACTTCTTTTTTTGCTGTTCAACATGTTCGTCTGTGAGAAATCTCTTGCTGTAAAAATTAAGCCTCATGGACAATAATAACCTCGCGTTCAACAAGAAGAATGTGACAAAGCTTCTGTTTGCCTGGTTGGATGCATATCGTCCCATCGTTATTGTCCTCAAACGAATGTCATTAGAACTGAGAAAATCCTTGTGCTTATTACGCCAACGATTGGTTATATGTTTTTCTCCATGTGGCTCTCCCTAAGTAGACATAAAGATTGAAAACAGTTAAGGTCTGAAAAAAGAGTATGTCGAAAGAACGACAGCTGAACAGTTAATTCTAGTACAATATATACGGGCTTTCAATGTGCATGAAATCATCACCTCTATGTATAAATTCTCCAGAGATTGAAAGCATCGCAGCAAGCCAATAGTTATGTCTAGATCAAAACTATACATTCTGATATATATGATCTTGACAGAATCCAACAGCATTGATAGGCTATCAATGGACGAACTCTTCATTGAGCATATAACATAATATTAGTACCCAAAGTGTACTCCAAGATGATATAAAACTTATGCGCACAAATGAAAAATGCAACATATGATTACAAATGTGTAGATGATAATATACGGTACCTGAAAAAGTGAGGAGCCAAACACCAACTCCTTGTGATTATTAAACGGGTCACGAATTACACCCAAGGTCTCCAGTTTGGGCGCGGAGACGACAATTATTTCTGAAGGTGTATAACAATTATGAAGGAGCAACCTTTCAAGTGAAGGGGCATCTTCGATGATGAATTGCTGTCCTTTAAAACAAACTCCAATGCTTTTAAGGTGAGGCAACTTTATTTGGAGACAACTGATACCGATTTCTATTCCCAAAACAATCAGCAAGCGCTCCAGGGCAGGGCAACTGGAGTGGATGATGATGTGCAGTGAGGCCTCCGACACATAAACCACCACAAGCGAAAGTTTTTTTTAGCAGTGTGAGTCGAAGCATTTGTACCAGATCATCTGGTAGATGGCACCAGGCGAAGGTGGCAGTGTGGAGAGAGGAGGAAAACCGCGAGATGGACAACGATGGTGTGGGCACGAATTTTTGGTTTGTTCGTGGTATGAAACTTTCGTGGTAATGGTAGAACTCAAATTGCTGGAGTTTTCCGAATTCAGGGGATGTCAGCCAAGCGTCCACCTTGCTGGGTATGGACAATAGGTAGCTTGTCGGGATGCAGAGGCTTTGAACGGGGCCCTGCTGGTGAGAAGAGACGATGGCTCTGATGAGATCAAATTCAGGAAGGACAGATATCTGACGACAGTCGAGATTGAGGGGCGCGGTGCGCCATAGAGGGCGCCACCGAGTTGAGAGGACTTGTGTGCGGTAGCAATCCTTGGTGGGGAGAAGCGAGATGATCTCCTGAAGGATGACGCTTGGGAGATCGCTGATGCGGTCCACCGGAGATTCTACCGGTTCCTCAGATCCGGGTGGGGGCGCTCACCGCTTCTCCCCGCGCTACCGGGTGCGGGATCTACAACCGGCGTCGCCGCTGGCGGGAGCCTCATCTTCTTGGCGCTGGGGCTAGCCGACTCCATTTTCCTTGTGGGCGTCGCGCCGAGCTCACTGGTTTGAGCAGAGTAGCCAAAGACGAGCCTAGTGGCAGTGCGAGTGGGGAAGAAGGAGGGCTGGGGATTTCTGTAGGAGTGGAAGAAGAGGAGCAGGCGTTTTCTGTATGAGTGAGGAAGGAGGTGAGCGGGGTTTTCTGGACGAGTGAGGAAGATTGGGGAGCGGGGGGAATTGGGTGGGGAGACGGAAGTGGGAGAACGAGTTGTTCGTGTTTATAAGGCCCGCTACACTAACTACTCGCTTTTTCCCAAGAACCGCTCTCTTCTTTTGCGTTGCTGCATTGGAGCTGGCGCATGGGCTTGGCTGATGGGCCATGCATGCAAGATGCAGGTGCCCGCCGGCCACTGCATCCGCCTGGTTTGTTACTAGGCCTATTTAATATGGTGGTTATGGAGTAAATTAAGGAGATTTATTTTCTCTGTGTGCATCCACCAAATTAGAGGATGCGGTACTGGACGCAGACACTCACATTAAACTAACATTTAGAAGAACAAAAGTTCAGCATGTCTATGCATCTCAATGATTCACCATACTATAACCAATATACAAAGCTGTGAGAAGGTGTGGAAATAAAGAAAATCGGTCGATGCTTCTCTGAGCAAAGGGCCTCCCTGCGCACGCATTAATTTCCTGGGCATGCTTGTTTCTTCTCAATGTTGCGAGCACTTTGAGCATGTTGGCAACTCCACAGCTAGCTAGCTGCCTCATCTTGCAATTGATGATGACACATTTGTAGCAAACACATGAGGCAATAGAGATGACTCAACATGGGTCCATATTGTGCAGTTCCCCTGATATCATATTCATTGTCCTGAATCTAAAAAGATAGGAAAACAGTAGCTATACTTAAACGGTGTTGCCAAATAGTAGCACATATCAATAGCTCGGCATGACAAAATACGATCATCTGGACAAAGGGGATACTGACCTGCCTGAGGAAGATTACATATAATTTCATAAGTCCTTGGTTGATTTCCACCTTCGGCTGCACTGCTTGTTTGCTCCTCCACACATGAAGGATCGTTCCGCACTGTATTCAGCAAGTCAACATACGAATAAGCTAATTTCATCTTGTGGTGGTCATTGTACCTAGTTACGAATGTATGAAAACCTGGAGCACCATGAGGTTAGCTGACAGCAGGTTGATGCAGCCATATAAATTTTGTGTGGTTCTACCAAAATTGAGGTTTGTATCCCTTCCCGTTATGAGAATTCTTCTTGAAGTTGGTAGAATGTGACGGCTTGTTCTTTGCATCAAACTTGCCTTTCCCGTGAGATTTGTTCTTGTTGTTTTGGGGCTGGTTGGGCTGGAAGTTCTTCTCATGTACCATGTGGGTACTAGAAGCTCCCTCAGTGACCCGAGCACGTGTGTCTTTTGGTCTCGCCTTCTCCTAAAAATCAAGAGTGCTAATGAGATCCAAAACAGAAAACTCATGTCTCTTGTTTTTCAGAGAAGTGACAAAATCGGTCCACGAAGGTGGAAGCTTGGCAATGATGGTCCCAGCAACAAATTTGTCCGGCAACACACACTTAAAGTACTCAAGTTCCTTAGAGAGTGACTGTATCTCATGAGTCTGCTGAACAATAGAGCGCTCATCAGTCATCTTGTAGTCATAGAATTGCTCCATGACGTACAACTCGTTGCCAGCGCCCGAGGGCCCAAACGTGGCCTCGAGCGCAACCCACATGTCTTTACTGCTGTCAAACGACATATATGAATCCACAATGGAATCATCAAGAACACTCAGCAGGGAGGCCTTAAGGAGGGTATCCATGTTCTGAAAAGCTTCCTGCTGTGTAGGATTAAGATCGCCCTCAGGCTTACCCTTAGTGGCGTCATAGCAGTACATGATCTGAAACCAATATACTGCTCTTGTGCGCCACCTTTTATATTGCACCCCCTTAAAAGTAGGCGGCTTCAAAAGTGCAGCAAAACCACTCGGAGTAAATTGCGTGTGATCAGGTTTTTGGATTGGATTATTGAATATATGAGCAATTTAGTATGAGATTTAATCCGAATCAGCAGTAAATAGATCATGACGACAATTGCAAACATCAAAGTAATGATGCGGACTAAACCAGGAGGACAGAATCACATGCTGTACAGGGGGAGCAGAACCGATGTGGTTGATGTTTTCACTCATGTCGTTGATGAAGAGGTTACCGAGGTCGGGGAAGAAGGCTGTCATTGAGGAAGTCGTCGCTGGTAGCAGTCACATGAGTGTGCTCCCCAAAAACCTGATCGCCCCTCTCCCGTACAGGATCACGAAAGGCGGGGTTCGGAGGACTGCTGTCCCTTCTCGCGGTGCACGCCGGAAGGAGGGCTGGAGAAGAATTGCGTGGCGGCGCTAAGATCTGGAACGTGCGAAACCATATGATACAGCGGCGGCTAGGGTAGAGCATGTCAGGTCGGTCGTGCGAGTATAATAGTAGGCCTTTGGCCCCCAAACCCGACGTCCAAGTCAATAATAGCTCAAAAAAAGTCAATAATAGCCCCACCAAGGTTTGTCTCAAAAAAAGGGAGTAATTAAGGCGTCCGTTAGTCCCTTTAGTATAAATACAATATCATTAATAATGGCCCCACCTTTTGTCTCACAAAGTATGTTGGAGTACAACCGACTACACGTTTACAATATGCTTCTCTTCTCTCTCCTCTTCTCTCTCCTTCAACTAAGCACAAATACTATATTTAAATCCTTATAGCCTGCTTATGTCATCTAATTGTAGTACTTGCTCTAAAAGTTACTATCCACTATGTAGTCTGAAATGTCGGGCGTGCAGCGGGCGGTGCCCTCGGTCGGCGCGCCACTTCAACGGCGGAAGCAGTGAGAGGTCGTGTCGCCCTGACTTGCCATCAATGTGGAGCGGCGGGCTCAGCTGGCACCGGGCAGGAAGCGCGCGCGGGAGGGGGGAGGGGTTTTTGTTGGGCCAAGAAGGTGAGAAGCCAACTTGGGATCGGTCCGGATGGGGAAATACCATGTGCTCCCATACTCTGCATATGACACTAGTCTATGTTACTACTCCCTCCTTTCCAGTTTATAGAGATGTTTAGAGTAACATAGTAATATGTTACAGTACAAGTTACTCCCCACTATGAGCAGCCTTGGCCTCTCCCAGTGCTCCACCATGTATAGCTGCTAAGCCTGCCACGTAGGCATAAAATATGATGTGGCACCAATAAACTAAGCACCTATGCATTGAAGACTTGAGTTACTAAGCCATTTAATGCACTTAGTGCCTCATCTAAAGAGCATTAATAGTATGGCCAGCTGCTGGCTATAAGCTAGTGCCATGTCATCTATAGCCCATCTTATAGTCAACATGTACAATAGTAGATCAAAAGAGTGTACTACTACTTTTTTGTTCTGTGGCCCACCTTTCATTCTCACAAAGTGCCTAGGAGCACGTGCTAGAGCTGGCTCTTCACGAAGAGCCCGCTTACCTTCTCTCTCCTCTTCTCTTTCCTCCAACTAAGCAGAAATATACTATAGTTTATTCCTTATAGCCCGCTGACTCAGCTCTATTGTACTTGCTCTAAGCACATCTAAGGCCCTGTTTGGATACTCTAACTTAGTTAGAGGTTAGAGTTAGATTCTAACACTGAACTAACCCTAAACTAACTCTAACCAAAGAGGTGTTTGGATGGCATGGTTAGATTGACAATAAATGCTCTTTTTCAATCATTGCGACAAGAGCTGCGCTGACCAAGGCAGACCGGGACATGCCCGACAAGGAGCCACGCTGGCCGAGGCCGACAGGGACCGGCCGCGCAAGGAGCCGCGGCTGCTTACCGGCGGGTAGACGAGCGACGGGAGAGACGATGGGGTTGGAACGGGAGGATAGGGTGGGGCTGCTGCGGGGAGAGCGAGAGAAAAATGTGTGTTTTTTAGTGGTCCCGAGGAGAACTAACCCAAATAAGCACCTCTTAGATGGGTTAGTTTTTTTAGGTGGGTTAGATGCATCTAACCCAAAGTAACCCTCCATGTTTGGATATTTTTAGGTTAGTTGAGCTCAAACTAACCCAAACTAACTCTAACCTATGCATCCAAACAGGGCCTAAGCACTTACTAGCACCCCCTTGACAGTGGCCCTTGACGGTGTACGTCACCTTGTGTCTCATAATTTTCCTCGTCATCATCTGAGTCCTAGAAGATCTCACCCACATCATCATTAGCATGCAGCCGCCTTGATAGACAATGTGCGCAGAAGGAGTAGAGGCGACTAGGGACGCACCACCACCATGTCGTGGGCACTCTGTATGTGCTCGTGTGCGTGCAGTGTGCGTGTTTTTCCATCGGTGCTAGCTCTAAGGCCGAGGCTGCGGTCATCTTCGTCTCCGACTAGTAGTTGAGCAACGACGGCAAAGAGGTGTTGCAAGAGATGCGTATGCGCCGTTGCATGCGAGCTTCGCCGTAGCACGACGAACCGGACGTCGCCGCGGATGGCGCACACCTCCATGCAGCCTAGTGTGTGCGCATGCATGTGTTATTCACGTGCATTCTGCGGCCGAGCGTGTGTGCATGCACGTCTTGTGTACGTGCGTTGTGTGCTCCATGTTGTGCGCGTATGTGCATGAGTTGGATCGGATGGAGTTAGTGCGTTGGCTTGTGTACATGCGTGGCTGCATGCGTCCTGTACATGCGTGGCTTGTTGCGTGGTTATCAATAATTCAATATAAATTACTCCCTCCTTTCCTAAATATAAGTCTTTCTAGCCATTTCAAATAGACTACAACATACGGATGTATGTAGACATATTTTAGAGTGTAGATTCACTCATTTTGTTTCGTATGTAGTCCCTTATTGAAATATCTAAAAAGACTTATATTTGGGAACGGAGGGAGTATAAAACATCTTCAACTTAGCATACTGATGTACCGTTTCTAGTGGTTAGCGAAAAGTTCATGTTCTTTTAGTTTTTTATAGGTGGGCAGGCGGCAAAAAACAGGGGAAAACGCGCAAGGTTCCTTGTAGACGCTCCACAGTGAGGTTCCTTGCTCCTCCTCGGTCGTCGGGAATCTATGCTCTTCAACTCTTTTCTTTTACATGAGCTTTGTTCATCCTTTTCCCAACACGCGAGACATCTAGCATCAAGGTGCAAGTGTCA
>NC_057798.1:139128172-139128420 GCF_018294505.1 Triticum aestivum | reverse complement strand
CCTCCTCTCCGGTGAGCTCCTCCTCCCTCCTCTCCGGTGAGGCAAAAAATCCCTCCTCTCCGGTGAGCTCCTCCTCCCTCCTCTCCGGTGAGCTCCTCCCATCCCCTCATGGTTTCTCCTTCCTCCTCTCCAGCGACCTCCTCCTCCTCCTCTCCGGCGAACTCCTCTCCGGCAAAAGACCATGGCAACAAGATCCAAAAACAGGAACAAAATTTGAAATAATGTCGTGCCAAAAAACAAGCAAAAAA
>NC_057798.1:139091311-139127765 GCF_018294505.1 Triticum aestivum | reverse complement strand
CTCTCCGATGAGCTGCTCCTCCCTCCTCTCCGGTGAGCTCCTCCTCCCTCCTCTCCAGTGACCTCCTCCTTCCTCTCCGGCGAACTCCTCTCCGGCAAAAGACCATGGCAACAAGATCCAAAAACAAGAACAAAATTTGAAATAATGTCGTGCCAAAAAACAAGCAAAAAAAACGAGCAAAAAATGGGCAAAAAATCACGATCCAGATCTAGATTCAAAATGGCGCATCACTAATGGCGCATCACAGGACAGTGCACCATTAGTATGCCGCGATTACTAATGGCGCATCCAGTTGTGGTGCGCCATTAGTATCCAAAGCACCTGGGTATACATGGCCCCTGGGAGGCATACTAATGGCGCACCCTGGCCTATACTAATGGCGCACCCGCGGTGTGCCATTAGTATACCAGATACTAATGGCGCACCAGGTGGTGCGCCATTAGTAAAAAATACTAATGGCGTGCTGTTAATGGCGCACCACAGATGCCCCATTAATGGCCATACTAGGTGCGCCATTAGTAGGGGTTTTTCTAGTAGTGTAATGAACCTCCTATAAAAACTGGCATGACCAAGGAAACTTCTTATATCTTTAATGTCCTTGGGACATGGCATCTTTTCAATAGCATCAACCTTAGCTTTATCAACTTCAATACCTTTCTCAGAAATTTTGTGCCCCAAGAAAATGCCTTCATTAACCATAAAGTGGCACTTTTCCCAATTCAAGACGAGACTAGTGTCTTCACATCTCTGCAAAACTCGATCAAGGTTGCTCAAGCAATCATCAAAAGAGGATCCATAAACGGAGAAGTCGTCCATGAATACATCACAAATATTTTCACAAAAGTCAAAGAATATAGCCATCATGCATCTTTGAAAGGTAGTAGGTGCATTACATAAACCAAAAGGCATACGTCTATAAGCAAAAGTACCGAAAGGGCAAGTAAAAGTAGTTTTTGATTGATCATCCGCCGACACAGGTATTTGAGAGAAACTAGAATAACCATCTAGAAAGCAGAAATGTGTATGTTTGGATAGTTTTTCTAGCATTTGATCAATAAAAGGTAAAGGGTAATGATCTTTCTTAGTAGCTTTATTTAATTTATGGAAATCAATTACCATCCTATGACCTGTAATAATTCTTTGTGGAATCAATTCATCTTTATCATTAGGAACAACAGTAATACCTCCCTTCTTAGGAACGCAATGGACAGGACTTACCCACTCACTATCAGCGACGGGATAAATTATACCTGCCTCAAGGAGCTTTAGTATCTCCTTTCTTACAACTTTTTTCATCTTAGGATTTAACCGTCGTAGATGATCTCTAACTGGTTTGGAACCTTCATCCAATTTAATTTTATGTTGGCATAGAGTGGGACTAATGCCCTTAAGATCATCCAGAGTATATCCAATAGCAACACGGTGCTTCTTCAGAGTTTTCAATAATCTTTCCTCTTATTGCTCTGAAAGGTTAGCACTAATAATAACAGGATATATCTTATTTTCATCAAGATAAGCATATTTAAGATTACTAGGTAAAGGTTTGAGCTCAAACACGGGATCACCCTTGGGTGGAGGGGGATCCCCTAGGATTTCAACAGGTAAGTTGTGTTTCAGAATAGGACCCTATTGAAGGAATGCTTTATCTATTTCCCTTCTTTCATTCATAAACATATCATTTTCATGGTCTAGCAAATATTGTTCTAACGGATCAGTAGGAGGCACGACAATAGAAGCAAGACCAATTATTTCATCCTTACTAGACGGTTCTTTATCATGTGATTGTCTATGAAAT
This sequence comes from Triticum aestivum, assembly GCF_018294505.1. Lineage (NCBI taxonomy): Eukaryota > Viridiplantae > Streptophyta > Magnoliopsida > Poales > Poaceae > Triticum > Triticum aestivum. The sequence continues at coordinate 139,125,970 of NC_057798.1, read as the reverse complement.
TTAGCAAAATTAAACTCATGAGTCATATCATCCAAGCCAATCGTGACAACATATTTTTCGCAATTGATCCTAGCATTAATAGTATTCAAGAAGGGTCTACCAAATATAACGGGACAAAAGCTATCTTGTGGGGAACCAAGAACAAGAAAATCAGCAGGGTATTTAACTTTCCCACACAAGACTTCAACATCTCTAACAATCCCAACTGTTGAAATAGTATCTCTATTGGCAAGCTTAATTGTAACATCAATACCTTCTAACTCAAAGGGTGCAATATCATGCATAATTTCTTGGTATAAGGAAATAGGTATTGCACTAGCACTAGCACCCATATCACATAAGCCATGATAACAATGATCTACTATTTTAACAGAAATAACAGGCATGCCTATGACAGGTCTATGTATCTTAGCATCTGGTTTAGCAATATTAGCAGTTTCACCACAGAAGTAAATAACATGCCCATCTACATTATCATCCAAGAGATCTTTAACCATAGCAATACTAGGTTCAACTTTAATTTGCTCAGGAGGTGTATAAGTTCTAGTATTACTCTTACGAACAACAGTTGAAGTTTTAGCATGATCCTTTATTCTAACAGGAAAAGGTGGTTTCTCAACATAAGTAGTAGGAACAATAGGATCATTTTAAGTGGTAGTATTTTCTTCAACTGTAATAGGTGCAACTACTTTTACTTCAGTGGGAGGATTATATTTAAACCACTTCTCCTTAGGGAGATCAATGTGAGTAGCAAAAGATTCACAGAAAGAATCTACTATCTTAGAGTCAAGTCCATATTTAGCGCTAAATCCATGAAAGGCATCGGTATCCACAAAAGATTTAACACAATCAAACTTAGGTGTCATACCTGACTCCTTACCATCGTCGGAACCCCAATCTTCAGAGTTGTGTTTAATTCTTTCCAATAAATCCCACTTGAATTCAGTAGTCTTCAACATATAAGAACCAGCACAGGAAGTATCGAGCATGGTGCGATCATTGAGAGAAAGCCGAGCATAATTTTTTTGGATAATCATTTCTCTTGAGAGCTCATATTGGGGCATGAATATAACATTGACTTAAGCCTCCCCCAAGATTGAGCGATGCTTTCTCCTTCGCGAGGCCAGAAATTATATATGTAATTACGATCACGATGAACAAGATGCATAGGATAGAACTTCTGGTGAAATTCCAACTTCAATTGTTTATAATTCCAAGTTCCCGTATCATCACATAGCCTATACCATGTCAATGCGTCTCCACTCAAAGATAAAGGGAAGACCTTCCTTTTGACAACATCTTCGGGAATACCTACAAGCTTAAATAATCCACAAACTTCATCCACATAGATAAGGTGTAAACCGGGATGCAATGTTCCATCTCCTACAAAAGGATTAGCTAGCAGTTTCTCTATCATACCCGAAAGAATTTCGAAGTGAACATTTTTAGTAGGTTCAGTAGGTTGAGGAGCAACTCTTTGCTCTACTGGTCGGGGCGAAGATGCCCCGAACAAGCCCCTCAAAGGATTAGTTTCCATAGTAACAAGTGACAGAAAATTTCAGCACAGTATATAAATGTTTCCTTACCAAGTTCCACTCACCAAAGGCGCCTCACTCCCCGGCAACGGCGCCAGAAAAGAGTCTTGATAACCCACAAGTATAGGGGATCTATCATAGTCCTTTCGATAAGTAAGAGTGTCGAACCCAACAAGGAGCAGAAGTAAACGACAAGTGGTTTTCAGTAAGGTATTCTTTGCAAGCACTGAAATTGTAGGTAATAGATAGTTTTGTGATAAGATAATTTGTAACGGGTAACAAGCAATGAAAGTAAATAAGGTGCAGCAAGGTGGCCCAGTCCTTTTTGTAGCAAAGGACAAGCCTGGACAATTTCTTATAATGATAAAAGTGCTCCCGAGGACACATGGGAATTATGTCAAGCTAGTTTCATCACACTCATATGATTCACGTTCGTTACTTTGATAATTTAATATGTGGGTGGATCGGTGCTTGGGTACTGCCCTTTCTTGGACAAGCATCCCACTTATGATTAACCCCTATTGCAAGCATCTGCAACTACAAAAGAAGTATTAAGGTAAACCTAACCATAGCATGAAACTAGTGAATCCAAATCAGCCCCTTACGAAGCAACACATAAACTAGGGTTTAAACTTCTGTCACTCTAGCAACCCATCATCTACTTATTACTTCCCAATGCCTTCCTCTAGGCCCAAATAATGGTGAAGTGTCCTGTAGTCGACGTTCACATAACACCACTAGAGGAGAGACAACATACATCTCATCAAAATATCGAACGAATACCAAATTCACATGACTACTAATAGCAAGACTTCACCCATGTCCTCAGGAACAAATGTAACTACTCACAAAGCATATTCATGTTCATAATCAGAGGAGTATTAATATGCATTAAGGATCTGAACATATGATCTTCCACCAAGTAAACCAATTAGCATCAACTACAAGGAGTAATCAACACTACTAGCAACCCACATGTACCAATTTGTGGTTTTGGATACAAGATTGGATACAAGAGATGAACTAGGGTTTGAGATGAGATGGTGCTGGTGAAGATGTTGATGGAGATTGACCCATCCCGATGAGAGGATCGTTGGTGATGACGATGGTGATGATTTCCCCCTCTTGAAGGGAAGTTTCCCCGACAGAACAGCTCCGCCAGAGCCCTAGATTGGTTCTGCCAAGGTTCCGCCTCGTGGTGGTGGAGTTTCGTCTTGTGAGCTTGCTTATGATTTTTTCCAGGGTAAAAGACCTCATATAGCAGAGGATGGGCACCGGAGGGCCACCAGGGGGCCCAGGAGACAGGGGGCGCGCCCAGTAGGGGGGCGCTCCCACCCTCCTGGCCAGGGTGTGGGCCCCCTCCGGTACTTTCTTTGCTTAATAATTCTTATTAAATCCAAAAATGACTTTCATGGAGTTGCAGGTCTTTTGGAGCTGTGCAGAGTAGGTTTCCAATATTTGCTCCTTTTCCAGCTAGAACCCCAGCTGCCGGCATTCTCCCTCTTCATGATAAACCTTGCAAAATAAGAGAGAATAGCCATAAGTATTATGACATAACGTGTAATAACAGCCCATAATGCAATAAATATCGATATAAAAGCATGATGCAAAATGGACGTATCAGGCGTATTTCCAACAGTCTCCCACTTGCACTAGTCAATAATCTAGTTACGTTGTGATGAATCGAACACCCATAGAGTTCTGGTGTTGATCATGTTTTGCTCGTGGAAGAGGTTTAGTCAACGGATCTGCGGCATTCAGATCCGTATGCACTTTACAAATATCTATGTCTCCATCTTCAACATTTTCACGAATGGAGTTGAAGCGACGCTTGATATGCCTGGTCTTCTTGTGAAACCCGGGCTCCTTGGCAAGGGCAATAGCTCCAGTGTTGTCACAAAAGAGAGTCATCGGGCCCGATGCATTGGGAATAACTCCTAGGTCGGTAATGAACTCCTTCATCCAGATTGCTTCATGTGCTGCCTCTGAGGCTGCCATGTACTCCGCTTCACATGTAGATCCCGCCACGATGCTTTGCTTGCAACCGCACCAGCTGACTGCCCCACCATTCAAAATATACACGTATCTGGTTTGTGACTTGGAGTCATCCAGATCTATGTCGAAGCTATCATCGACGTAACCCTTTACAACGAGCTCTTCGTCACCTCCATAAATGAGAAACGTATCCTTAGTCCCTTTCAGGTACTTCAGGATATTCTTGACCGCTGTCCAGTGTTCCATGCCGGGATTACTTTGGTACCTTCCCACCAAACTTACGGCAAGGTTTACATCAGGTTTGGTACACAACATGGCATACATAATAGACCCTATGGCTGAGGCATAGGGGATGACACTGATCTTTTCTCTATCTTCTGCCGAGGTCGGGCGTTGAGTCGTGCTCAATTTCACACCTTGCAAAACAGGCAAGAACCCCTTCTTGGACTGATCCATATTGAACTTCTTCAGTATCTTATCAACACTACAAAAAAAAATACACTTCCGTGATGATACGTGTTTGTCACAGTAGGTCGCGTGTTTTGTCATGCATGTACATCCATGACAAATTTATGACAGAATCAAGATAGTCATACCTGTGCTGTTGTAGAAGTGTTCCATGACATTACCAAAATTATCATCACGGAAGTGTCCACTTCCATGACGATAAATTGCGCGTCATAGAAGTGCTTTCGTCAAGGGTGACCGACACGTGGCATCCACCGTAACGGAACGCCGTTAAGCTATTGGGTCGGGTTTTGGATCCGATAACCCGTTAACAGCCCCGACCAATGGGGATTTTCCACATGTAAAATCATCATTGGCTGGAGGAAACACATGTTGGCTCACCGTTGGGACAGATGTCATCCACTCATTGGACAGAAGGCGCCTATGATACGTCGACACGTGGCATGGCCCAACAGAGGCCCATTCCTGTGAAAATTTCGGCCCATTTGACTTGGTCAAAAGGTGGCGGGCCAGCCCATGGAAAGCCTGTTAACGGCCTGTTCGCATATAGCCCATTCATAGCCCGCTAACACAAGGCCCGCTATGCCCTATACGAATTAGGCCATCCAATATGATTCCAGCCCGTTTTCACTTCTGGCCCATGTATGGCTCATGACATCTTTCGGCCCATATGAGGCCCTATGTAACTCTTGGCCTATTAACGACCCGTGGTGAAACTGGCCCGTAATGAACAGTGTATCACTTTACACCCATTAACGGCCCGTGGTGAAACTGGCCCGTAATGAACAATATATCACTTTATACCCATTAAGGGCCCGTTATTCAGTTGGGCCATTTCCAGCAAATGTTATCTTTTGGCCTTCTCAGAACCCATTTATTCTTGGGCTCATTTCCAGCATTCATTTACTTACGACCCGTTACTGTCATTTTCTGTTTGTGGGCCAAATTCAGCCCGTGGTTACATCGGCCTGTTTGTGGTCCGATAATACGTTGGGCCGTTTTCATAGTGTCATCAAATACGGCCTATTAACGATGTCCCGTTATGGTCATACGACCCATATAAGGCCCATTGATGATACAGCCCGTAGAAGGCCCATTGTTTCTACGGCCCGTAGAAGGCCCATTGTTTCTACGGCCCGTAGAAGGCCTACTGTTTCTACGGCCCATAGAAGGCCCACTGTTTCTACGGCCCGTAGAAGGCCCAGTCTCACTACAGTAAATATTAGCCCATGGTTATTGTGGCCTAGTTTTAAAAAGAACTGCACTGACTATAAGCAAACAAATAAACAAGACAACAAGGAAATAAATAAGCAAGCAACTTATGCTAGGCTATCACGGCTGTTACACATATTACATCCACTGGGCATCAAAGTTCGCCACCAGTGCAAATATAGGGAACAAAGCAGCATATCATATACACTGGTTGTCAAAGTTGGCGACCAGCACAAATAAATGCCGCAGCAAAACAAATCCAGAACTAAAACCACTTCAGAAGATCTCAAGAAACAATATCCTGGGTACCCATAATGCTGGCAAGATGCTTAGCAAGCTTATTAACTTTCTCTTGTTTGGCGCTTAAATCCTCCAGCGCTTGCTGTTGCACCAGAAAATATGCATCTGAATTCTGCAGGGACTTCCTCAGTCCTTCAGCTTCCTGTCGCAGCACATCTGATTGATGTCTTTCAACTTGAAGTTGAGACTCAAGAAGACGAACTGATTCAGGCAGTGAGTTCGAAGAGCTTGTGACAGCAGTAGTGGCCAGTAACTCGAACACTACATCAAGACAGGACTTTTGTGTTCCCTCACTGTCGTCAAGATAGTTTTTATCATCTTTCTTGGAGACCAACAGGGATGTCTCACTATCTTGAACCTTATCTGCATTACTTCCTTTACCATTGGATAACACGATACTGTTCTCCAATATTTTGTCTGCATTCTAAAAGAGAAACAAGCAGACACATCACATGTTTACCATGTTGTATATGAAATTTGGTAAATGAGTTCAGTAGTAAAGTGGACAGGATAACAGCATGAAACAAACATATATCTATGTACCATGGTCACTTTATGGTCTATATCATTCTACTTTTTGTTGCCAAATCAAGATAGAGACACAGTTCAAATAATATTTGTTCAAGACAAAGCAGAATAGATAGAATATAAGTGTGGGTAACTACAGAGCAATAACAACACTTGTAATGTGCATGACATGAGAACATAACTATTTATTCAGTTGAAACTAAAATCAACATAGAGTAGGTTACAACAGCAAACTAGTTAAAGAAACAGGTTTAGAACATACCTGTTGCGCCATTGGTATGGGTAAATACAGTAATGCAAGAGCAAAGGAGTATGAACCATAGCTACAGAACCTGACCTAAGAACAAATCCTCTTCTCCTTTAAGCGTTGAGTTGGGATTTGGAGTGGTGGTCCTCGAGCTTTGGGCATTGCAGTTCCCTTACTGACCGCTCATGTTTGGGTGCTCTATGGTGGAGACGGTGCTGTGTCAACTGGAACTGGGTTACTATCTGCCGGGGTTGGGGTTAGAAGGGGTGTAGCCGGTTCTCTGTCCAACTGGGTAGGGGTACAATCTGCGAGAGGCTGGGTTATGTGTGGTGGATCTGGTCCTTGGGCAAGTACAACCGTGGTTCTATCTGCATCAACTGGTAGCACTATCTTTTCTAAAGACCGTGTTGTTACTCCCTTAGATACTGCCATCACGCTCTCCGATTCAAATGGCTGATAAACAAGAAAAGTAATTGAAAGTATAGACATTGTATGATAGACATGTGCAATGGATAGTGGGGAATAAAAGAGGGCATGAAATAATCCGTATTTATGTTGTCTAACCAGACAGGATAGCATGACACAATTTCACATATATGATGGCTAACTAAACAGGATAGCATGACACAATTTCACATTATGATGGCTAACTAAAAAAGATGGAAAGACATAGTTCAAAATATGAGACTATGTAAACAGGATGACATGACATAACTATATAATGTGTTTATTAAATAGGTTGGCATGCCATAATACACATACATTCATGGATAGAATTGCATAATTCTAAATATGATGATTGTAAACACTAAATAGGATGAGATGATATAACTATATGATGTCTTTATTAAATGGGTTGCCATGCCATAATTCAGATAGATGATGTGTATGTACTATGTAAAAATGATGGCATGATATAATTCAAATATATGATTTATATAGTAAGCAAGTAAGCAGATGGCAATCTATATATGATGTAAAAACTAAGCAATGCAAGACAACATGCATGACATGGGTAATATAACCCTGCCAAGTTTGAGCATAGACCTCAGGGAGGAAATAGGACTGGTCATCAGTCTCTGAATCCTCCTCTGAGGAGCTCTCTGTAGCCAGCAAGATGTCTGCTTTAGCAGGTAGCATTGTTTGCTCTGAATACCTTGTTTTCACTCCAGATACTTCCATCACCGCTTCAAATGGCTGATGCACAGGAAGAGTAGTTGAATATACAAACGTTGTCAACAAATGGAACACGTAATACAAAAAATAATAGCATGATATAATTCACATACATGATGATTGGCTAAACACCATGGCATTGCATAATTCACATATATAATGCCTTTGCAACAAGATAGCATTGTATAATTCACATATATAATGTCTTGCAACAAGATGGCAATGCATAATTCACATATATGGTAATTAGACACTGAACAGGTGGCATTCACACAAAGCATGTCTAAACTAATCAAATGTCATAGCAATGCGAGACACCATACGCACAATATGAGCAACATAACCCTGCCAAGTTAGAGCATACACCTTGGGGGGGGGGATAGGACTGGTCATCTGTCTCTGAATCCTCCTCTGAGGAGCTATCCGTAACCAGCGAGATATGCGCTTCGTCAGATAGCATAGTCTGCTAAGAAGACCTTGTTTTCACTCCAGAATTTGCCATCACCGTGTCAAATGGCTGATGCACATGAAGAGCAGTTGAATGTACTAACATTGTTGACAAATGTAATATGTAACGAAAAAAAAGGATGGCCTGATATAATTTACATATAAGATGACTGGCTAAGCAGGATGGCATTGCAAAATTCACATATATGATGCCTGGCTAAACAAGGTGGCGTTGCATAATTCACATAAATGATGAATAAACTAAACAGATGGCATTCGCACAAAGGATGTCTAAACTAAGCAGATGACATATTTGATGTATAAAGTAAGCAATGCAAGACACCATATGCATGATATAACCAACATCAGCATGCCAAGTTAGAGCGAAGACCTTAGGGGGTAAATAGGAGTTATCTTCTCCTTCTGAATCCCCCTCAGAATAGATATCTTCCTATCGATTACAATCCGAAATGCGTTGAGGGGGGCTGCCTTTGCGCCTACCATGGAGCGACGTCTGCATGGAATTATATTGCCACGCAAGGCTGGTCTCTTTTGCTCTACATGTTCAGTTCCATTGTTTACAATAACTGTCATGCATAGGAATAAAACATAGTGAGATTATGTAAGGAGTGCATGCAAAAATCCAGAGTGATGGTAGCAACCTGTGGATAGACCCAAAACCAATAATAGCAGGCAGATAATGGCTTCAGTTAATAAATACAGATAATGGCTTCTTTATTGTTTGTTTCCCACCCAACATGAAACTCATAGTAGACACCGGAGATTAACTAGATAGTAGATAGATAATATTGATAGCAGCCCCGATATGTACCCCACAACCATTTAAAAACTCAAGTTTGACCATTAGTTTGGAGCTGACTCAGAGTCTAATCGGTGAACATGACGATAAAGTAGCATGTAATATTAAGCGATGCATAACGTAAGCAGACACGAAAGAGTGCGACCTCTCTTGCGGACCCATGTAGTTCTCGAGGTCATCTGCTCGGTTGATGATGGTAATGCAGTTTTCATGGCTGCCAGCGACGGGGAAGAAGATCTGAGGCGGCGAAAGACAGTCTGGAGGCCGGATCCCTACTGTGCCGGACCCTTCTGTCGTTGGAGCAGCTGAGCTAGGGTGGACGATGGCGCAGCAGGAGCGGGACAAACTACACAAGGTTTTATTTGACAACTATCTGTAAGAGAAGTAATTCTGTAAGGGCTCGTTTGAATTGGAGGATTCCAACAATGCAGGGATAGGAAATAGACAGGAATAGGATAGGAATGCACGTGCAAAATAGAGAATTTAAAAACACAGGATTTCTGCCAATCTGGGTGTTTGATTCACAACAATTGGAAGATCACAAGATGCAAAGAAGCATGGTGAGATTAAGTCAAACCACAAGAAAATGTACGGTTATAATGCTATTATGCTACTATCTCTTAGTCTTGTGCTTCATGAATAGGAATTTGAAAAGGAGGACAAGTGAAAATTAAAATTCCTACGTTTTTTCTTTCAAGGAGACACTAAAGGAACAAATCCGTGTGCTTAGTGGACAATATATATAATATGTAGAGTAAAAAAGAGATGCAACAAGTGTACAACCTCTTTGGCGAAGCCATGTCGATCTCAGCGTGATTGGGTTGGCCGGTGAGGATGCTCCGGCTGACTTTGCTGTCGGAGGAGGGGAAGAAGATCTTAGGCGTCTAGAGATGGAGCCCGAGGTACTGCTCCGCTGTGATGGAGGGTTTCGCCGTTGGAACAGCTCCGGTGAGTTGTACGACGCAGAGACTGAAGCAGGACAAGAGAGACAACGAACAACGTTAACCTAAGTGGAATTCTAATAGCATCTCCAATACATGACATAAAATACATAACCACAAAGTGCTAGATGTAAAATACATCTGCCTCTCATCTCTGAACTTAACTGTCGAAACTGAACTTAACTGTCGAAAATGAACCTAACTGTCAAAACTGAATTTTGATGTCGAAACTGAATTTTGCTATCGAAACTGAACGCACTAGCAAGGTGAGGCTACACGTCGGTCGACTGACTTTTTCATCTCTGGTCAGTCGATTTTGCAGCCGTTGGATACGAAATCAAGGGTCTGCGGTTCATCTTCAACCTCCACCCCCCTGAGCCGGCAGCCACCACCGGCCAAACAACAGGCCCCCGCTGCCCGCGGCCGGCGGTGTGCCGCCCCGCCCGCCCCGCCCGCCCCGAAAACACTCCCCACCGCTGGTCCGCTGCCGCCCCGGCCATCCCTCTATGCGCCCCAGGCCGAGCTTTTTCTCCGGCGATCCCCACGCCACCGCCCCACCAACGCCCCGCCACCACCGGCGACCACCGCCCCCATCCTGAAACCTAAGATAGATAGTGGGGTACCTCTCCGGCGAGCCCCCCTCCTTGCTGTAGCTGGTTCTTCCTTCACCTCGGCGAGCCCACCCCTTGAAAATCCACTGACCCAAAAGTCGATTCAGTCGACTGAAGTGTAGCCAAATCAGAGCAGCAACACGAGCAAGAGCAATAGCGAGAGCATACCAGGCAGGGGACCGAGAGCAAGAGCAGAGCAGCAGTGCAAGCAAGAGCTAAAGCAGCAACAACTCCTACTAATGTGGACGTCGCCGCCGAGGAAGCGACACCATGGAGGAAGTGGCCGGCGACGCCGCCGTGGATGGAGCCGCGCCGTGTCGGCTCGGGACCGAGCGCCGGCAGCACCATGAGATCGAATCAAGAAGAAAATGCGGTGATTAGTGTACAACCTCTTTGGTGGCGCCGATTAGGCCGCAGCTTCATCCGAGGAAACGGTGATGATGATGCTCTTCCGGTGGTGCAAGTGAAGACGGCGGTGTGGGAATGGAGGTGGCGCGAAAGATGAGGGGAACGTCGCGGCAGCTCCTTGGAGGTGGAGGACGAGGTGGCTGAACCGGCGGGATGATGAGATCGACGACGGATCCTCATCCGGTACGATGGATGTGGGATGTCGAGGTGTTGTTGTGGACGACGTCGTCGGGGAAGAGGCTCTGGCTGGGTGGCGGACGGAGCAGGGTGTGGGGTTTCGTCGTGGGTTTTCGCGGCCTCAGTGTACGAATGGGTGGGTGGATGGGATGGCAGTGGGGAACCATGGCTTAGAGACGCGCTTGTCCGAAATGTGGGGTAAGTTACGAAAGTACCCCCCACTGATTTGAGGCGGTTCTTTCGGTTTAGGGGTACCACGGGCATTTCGCGTGTCAGGTTTTCATAGGAGGTGGGAGTTTTCGCGCGCGTTGTAATTTTGGAATAGCAAGGCGCGGGTTGAGATGGAGGGAGTTGTCGGAGCACAACGAGACAAAGATATATCTTAAATATTTCGGGCTAACAAGGCGCAGGTTGAAATTTCCAGACAAGCCTAACATGTACTGTACCAAATCAATGCGCACTACAAATGTCATTCAAAACTTTGAATTCATGTTATGTTCAATTAAAATATTTCGCTACGTGTATAATGCATGCAACCTACTACTCAAATGAACGTTTTAGTGCATTCCAAACGTATATACTACCGCTTCAATATGAACTAAATTTGAATAAGATCTACAATAATGATTGTTGTGAAGTCAAAGCATTTGAATTCGTTTCTCTGTTTTAATAAGATCTACAATCATCATTATTGTCAAGTTAAACCATCATTTGTGTATTATCTTCACAACACACCACATGATTAGTCTCGAGTTACATATGAACTATGTGTACTATATGAACTCGAACTAGATTTTTTGAATCCACTTTATTTTGATTTCAAATCACATTACATTTCTAGCTCTAGCTAGATCTTCATAATCTAAACCATGTCTCATATGTATAATGTGTTTATCACATTATGTATGGTGCCCCGCCCCTACGCCTACAAGTATTTAGATGTGAGTTGCAAACACCACACATTACCACAAATTCAAATAAAATGTGAGAATGTTCGATATATAGTATTGTTTAGATTGCTCGATATTTAGTTGTAAGCTGCAGCACATTATCACAAATTCAAATAAAATGTGAGATTGTTTGATGTATAGTATGGTTTAGATTGTTTGACATTTAGCTGTTAGTTGCAAACGCCATGCATTATCACATTATGGTATATCATGTGCACATCACGTGTATCACCGCTATATTCATGCATGCAATGTTTAAAACACTATGATCTCCTATTCAAATATATGAATCCGCTTTCATATCAAATTATGATCTTTGTTAGTCTCTTACACCAACACAATCCTCTAACCTTTGTAGCTACCACTAACTTTCTCTCGTGCATGCACACGCCCTCCTCGCCCTTCCCCTCCCTCGGCATTCTATCCACCGGGCACATTCATTTTTTTTCTTTAGGTCATTCTCCCAGAGTCTCCACAACTCCTTTTCGACACACACCGATCGATAAACCTCTCCAGTGATGCCTGCCTACAGCATACACACACAGCTTCAATCTCCTCCTTTATGTGTCCTTGCCCCGTGTCTCTCATATGGTCAGACACACGTGTAAACTCTCGCCCCTCTTTTCATCGATCTCACAACCGCACACTCCTCCCCCTATCTAGCTAGTAGTTGGGCCTCTCGCACCACCTCCTAGCTCCATTCTCTCTGTCTATCCGTCTCGCTGGGCCTTATTTGCCTCTAACAAATGGATGTACACCGACCGATCTCTCGCTATACACATAGCCAGCTAGGTCCTTATAACTCGTTTTTACCCACACATCGATCGATCTACCTCATTAGTTGTGTCTCTCCCTTCCTCCAACAAACAACAATTGATCTACCGATCTAGTTAGGTTTGCTTACCAAACACATGGTTCCCCTTCATCATCCATGGATGCGTCCCGACAGATCTATCACGCACAGGCACACACATAAACACATCCCCACTCTTATTGATAACATTGCAGTTCCACCCTCAGTTTGTGTAGTAGGCCTCTCCCAACATCTCCGAGAAGCAACTCCATCACCTATCCAACACTCTACCCATCTCCCTCCCTCTCCCTCCCTCTCTCTCTTCTCTCTCTCTCTGTCCCATCATATTTCCCGTCCTTCAGTTATGTATGGATGTCGACCGATCTTCCTCAAGACATAGTTGGGTCTCTCCTTCTCAACACATATACGAGTCGTTCTACCTCTATAGTTAGGCCTCTGCCTACCCCTCCCCCCACCCCCTCCCCCCAGACACACCGATACATCAAGCGCTCTAGTCATGTCTCCCTGCCACACACAAACTTGACATGTGCCCTCTAACGTTCCGGTAGGCCAGTCGCCCTATATCTTTGACTTGCACACACACACACACACACAATTTCGATGGCTCTCTTCATCTATCTCGCACCCACCCACTTGATCCTCTCTTCGACTCTATCGATAGCTATGACCCCTCCCTCTCTTCTCATGGATTGCCCGACCCTCTATGTATGCTATGGATAGGCCTCCATTTCACACACATTGCATGCAAAATTTTGTTTGAGATGTCATCGACACATATTCCCACAAATAATTCACGAAATCAACCCCCACCCACCCCACCCCCACCACAAAACAAAAAACACCCATGAATGCGGTTTGTATCTCTCACACACACCCACGTAGGTGGGGGACGTGCATGAAGAGAAGAGGTGCATGCACGGCGCAAGTACTCCCGTCTCTTTCCCAACCACACCCGCGCGGGTACACGGTGGAGCTCATTTCTGTATGAAAAAGGCAGCCCACATGGTAATTTGGCACGTGTACTGGTTGTCCACTTGGTGGAGGGAGGATCGTCTACCACGGGTGAACAAACAAATTGCGACTTGACGCGTTATGTTAAATTAAAAAAAGAGGAAAACCATGTGGGGCCTACCTTAGAGGCAAGGCTCTATACATTGGAGTACTTTTGATGTGTCCCGTCAACTCGCAGAACAAGGAGAAGCTTGCTTAGTACGCCGTCCCCCCCGCCCACGGGCGCGGTGGCTCGCAGGATGAGGTGAAGCTTGCTCCTCCCTCGCCCATGCGCGCGGTGGCTCGCAGGACGAGGAGAAAAATTTACTACTCCCTCCGTTTACTCCTCGTCCCTACTACCTTGGTTATAGAGATTATATCATATTGTTTGGAATATATATGTCCTTTAGTAGATTTCAATATGAACTACTAGTACATACTCCAAACACTGATGTATATAGACGTATTTTAGAGTGTACATTCACTCATTTTGCTCCGTATGTAGTAGCACTCTCCCTCGCCCCTTGACCCTCGCCCACGTGGTGGACGTGCAACAATTCATTCGGTCTCATATAGCCAGAACAATATATACTGCACTACCATTATTGCTCGACTTCCCGAAGAGGCGAAGAGCCAATCGCAAGGTTAATATTTTGGAGATGCCAAGCGCAAGGTTATAGGAGAACGAGTAGTAGGTGCCGCGTCATTTATAAATATATTTTTTCTTCAGTGGCACGTACGCAATATGATAGGTTCATATGGAGAGAAAAGGAAATCTCTCCACTATATACATAGTCAGGACGGGCCAGCCTACACGGTTGCTTGCTGGGGTTGCTCTCTTCACACTCTCTCGCACAAAACGACTGTGGACACATCTCTAACATCCCGGCGGATCACGTCCTCTTGGGGAAGGGGTGGATGCTTAGTGTAGATGCGGTGGCCGTCGCCGACGGCGAAAACCCACTGTCGGCACGTCCCGATCAGGGGTCCCCGCCGTTATCTCTCACAAAGCCGGTGAGGTTGCCTTCGTCCCTTGCTCACTGCCGCGACGTGGGCAGTTGCCGCCTCCCGCCGCCCTCCTCAAGGTTGAGCTACGTCCCTCAGGTACAACTCCCTTTACAGCCGGCTTGCACCACTGCTCCAGCTGCCCACATCACTCCCTGTGGATATTTCTCTACGTCTTTGCCCCGCACATACCTGATACCTCTACTGGCTTCTACGTACTATATTTGTGATGAGTTTATGTCTCATCAACTAGTCCTAGTAATCTTATTCTAATCACGTTTCTTCATTTTCTTTGCCACAGGGATGCTCATCTCGATTTTGGTGAAACTGCACAAAATGAGCCGATGGTCAAAAGGTTGGAAACTTCATTTATTAGGAAGCTCGAACGTTGCTAGCAAATTGAAGCCCGGTCAGGGTTCACGGTTCAAGGGCTAGGGACTGCATGGAACGTTTTTTTCTTTAGCTACCTCTGTTCCAAAATAAGTGTCAACTTTAGTAGTAGTACAACTTTGTACTAAAGTTTGCACAAAGTTGAGACACTTATTTTGGAACGGAGGGAGTACATATTTGCTATGATCTGTCAATCATTGAGATGCAATAGCATGCATGTTAGTCTCCTTTGTATTTGATGAAATGTTGCAACGGGAAACCTTGGACGCAAGATACATGTAACAGGAGCTGGAAGCTTCATAGCATTGTACAAATTTATCTCGCTGATAAATTACAGTACGTACTAGTACTATACTAGTACTTCCTCCGTTCCTAAATATAAGTCTTTGTAGAGATTTCACCATTAACCATATGCGGATGTATATAGATGCATTTTAAGTGTAGATTCATTCATTTTGTTTTGTATGTAGTTCACCTAGTGGAATCTCTACAAAGACTTATCTACTAGTAATAGCTAGCCCCCACTACTAGGAATTCTCTATCCTCTCCTTGAGCCACATCATCAAAATTGATGTAGCCGTTAGATGAAGTAAATCAGTCATAATAGCCGTCTGATCTAGACGTTGAGAGGCTCCGCACTAAGCCACATGCAAGCATGCAGAAATACCGTGGCACATGCATGTGAGTGGGTTTTAAATCACATCAACATGTCTGCATGCAAGCATGCACCGGTAGCATGCATGTAAGTGAGCCTTTAAGTCCCATTAACATGTCAAAAAGAAAAATATAATTCCATTATGTAGTAGGAGTTGGCTGATCTTTTTTCGTTACGTGGGATGATCTAAATGATGATGGGAGTTTATTTAGTTTGGCTACCACATTTGTCATGCGGTTATAGATTTTTTTTAGTTCTATGAAATCGATAATTTTGCGCAGAGAGATATACCGCTGTTCCGCGGCAACGCGCGGGGACTCATCTAGTAATATTTAGGAATGGAGGGAGTACTATGTAAAGAGTTAGGTGTCGCACGGTGATAGTGTGAGGTGGGCCATGTAATCACTGAGCATGCGTGTTTTCACTGCTCTTGCACTCCTCCGCTGTAAGAATGGAGAAAATTATAATCTACTACCTCCTTTCGTCGAAAGCGTGGGACATCCAGCAGTCCTACCACCTCAGTAATAAAGACCAATGAGCCGTCAAATCACATAGACCCAGCAGTAAGTTGGACGGACGAAGCAACCATCACTCTTGCGCCAGTGAGAGGTCGCGTCCGCTCTGCCCGGGCATGAATGCGGCGCCGATTCTTTGGAGCGGCGCTGACTGTTTCGGGCGGGAAGCGCACGCGGGCGATGGAGGGGCTTTGGGTGGGCCAGGCTGGTCAGGAGCGGGCGTGGCAGCTGTCCGCATGTCCCTACCGGACACACCCGGAAACGAGAGGATGCACCGACTCTCGCGGATAAAATCATACACTACACATCATATCTATGTAGGAGTAGGTCGATCTGTCACACTCTCTAACACACACATGTTGTTAAACACACACACGCACACGCACGCACCTTGGTCCCGTTGCACCTTCTAACGTGACTTATTACACCTAGACGAAGGGAGTAGTAAGTATACGAGATACGGTGGCACACTGACTTAAGTCGAATACAAGTGCCCAAAATTTGTGTGCATGTTATAATAAGGATTCACTTAAAATAGTACATGAGCGAACAGAGGGATTAATTGGACAGTGTTCCCGAGTAGTAGCAAGATGTGTGAGGTAGTAAGATACACTGCTGACGCTTTTAATTTTTCTTATTAATTTGTTTGTTTCACCCTCTGACTGGTGGGACCCAACGTACTACGTGGAGAGAGGTAAGGTGACTAAGGCTGCATTATTTCTGCACCACTGTGGATAGTCTTACCACCAAAGCCACATGACACGATTATGATTGAAATCCTAATGACTCCCACACACACACACAAAAAACACGGCATGCCTGTCACACGAATGCAGGAATGTATAAAAGGTTATTTTCCTCTCGTTGAACATAACGGGAGGGTTGTGTAGCTGGTTAGCCTGTTCGCTCATCAAACTTGAGGTCTCGGGTTCGATAATTACACTTGAGCATAATTTTTGCCAGGAGGATTCTTTGACTGGTGAAAATGTTTTCTAGGGTTTGCACTCTTCACACTCTCTCTCCAGTATATATATACACGCTAGAGCCTCAACGCTTGTAGTTGCTCTCTCCACACTCTCTCGCCCTCTCCCGCTGGAGCCTCAGCGCTTGTAGTTGCTCTCTTCACACTCTCTCGCCCTCTCCAGATCTAAACAAGACTTCGTTGGCCTCTCTCTCCCCTCACTGCTGCTCAAAGAGCCGGCAGGATCCGTCCGCCGGGAAGGGAAGGAGGCTTAACGCTGTCGCCGTCGGCGAGGGAGGGAATCCACTACCGGCGCTGCTGTTCACTTTCCACCTAGCGGCGGTGCGGGAGGGCCTCCAACCCCTTCTTCTTCGCCACCGTCCCGTCGCCCACCGAACCACGCCCCAAGAACCTTAAGGTATATTTTACTTACTCCACATGCATTGCTCTAGCTGCATGTATACCATGAATCTAGGACGTGGTTCAAAGAGGAAAGGAGTGGGGGAAAGTAGTGGGAAAAGTTGTATATAACATGAATCTAGGACGTGCTTCAAAGAGGAAATGAAGGGGGAAAGTTGTATAGCATGAATCTAGGACGTGGTTCAAAGAGGAAAGGAATGGGGGAAAGTAGTGGGGAAAGTTGTATCGCATAAATCTAGGACGTGGTTCAAAGAGGAAAGGAAGGGGCGAAAGTACTAGTTCAAAAAGGAAAGGAAGGGACAAGGCTGTAGAGTTTGAGCAGGACTAGATTTGCTGCGCTCACATAGGGAAAGGTGTCTAAAGATAACAAAACTGGGACCAACACAAATATGCTCCTTGGTTGTTTGATCTTTGTTGCAACAGACTGTGCATGACTACAATACATCGGTAGATGCACATGGTGCTGGTGCGTTCACTGTCCCATGCAACTCATTAGCTGTTGTTAATCTAAGGCCCTGTTTGGTTAAAAACTCCCTAGTCCCTACCTGCTTGGTTCCAGGGACTAAACATGGACTAGAGGTTATTAAATGACATGATAAAAGACCATGTTACCCCTAGTAATGAACTAATAGAAGCAAGGTGCGATGCGTGGCAGGGGCAATTGTTGGAAAAAGTCCCAAAAAGACTCCCTCGGGGTCTTCTTTCTTTAGTCCCAAATGCCCACTTTTAGTCCCAAAAAGTCCCTCCTGTTTGGTTTAGATGTGATTGACACGGAGTTTTTTTAGTCCCTACACCAAAATGTCCCTATAAACAAACACCCTCTAATAATGCCGCTGGAAAATTGATGCAATGCCACAATTAAAAGCAAATTACATGTTTAATGAATTTTATTGTGAATATAATCTCTATGTTAATATTAATCAATGCCACCGTTTGAGAAATGCTATTGTCTTGCTTTCTTTCCCATTTGGATAAGGTAGATGCTTCTTTTTGTTGGCTTCTGTGTCATCCACCATTATTGACCACTAATTGTTTCCTTTGCACCTCCGTGTAAACAGGGTTATCTACTTCACCTCGTTGCCATTGTGACCTTTTGTTGCACTGCACAAAACACTTTTGTTTTAAGAGTGTTTTGTGTAGCTCAACCAAAATGTCACACCGACAATGTTGCTTGATTGCTTGATCTTAGTGGAACTGCACAAGAGGAGATCTTACTTGCTATCCGTTAAGGCGAATTTGGTTCAGATCTTCTTCTTGTGAGTTGTTTGAATTCCGCATCATGAGAGGTCTTCTTATTTAACCAAGTGATGAAGGAGAAGAACAAGCAGAAGAAAAACAAAAATCAACTCCCGGTGCTATAATGAAGCACTGGAACTGTGATGACACAAGTAATGATATAGTTTTGCATCTTAATTTATTGCTATGGCTGGAACGAGCAATTGTTTTTCGACTGATTTGATGCCACTCTCAATGTAATACGTAATTATCTCTACTTGTGCAAACAGGGATCTTCTTTGAAGATACCATATATTTTAGTGGAACTGCACAAAAAGATGTTGGAAACATTAAACTAATCGAGGAGTATATAGTAAGCATGGCCACCATAGTAGATAGCAACAGATGGTTCCAGAGAAGTGCTTGATCTGTATGCTCTACACAATAAGCCTCCTGACAAAGGTTGGTACTCGCCCACTAATTCATCCATATGATTGAGCTTTTTCATCTCTATTGGTGTTGTGCTACTATTTAGATACTGTCATGAAAAAGTGGTATTGTCCTTGAGAAGTGCTTCATCTGTGTTGTTTTAAATATTTCCTTTCCTTTTTTTCAAGCAAATAGGGATGCTAGCATTTAGTTGTCCTCTTGTCTTTGCACAATAGGATCATCTTCCTCTGAAGAAGAATATGGAGTACATGAAGTGACTAGTTTCGATTATGCCAGGATGAAGAAGCCTTGTCTATCTTCTCATCAGAAGGAGAAGTTGAAGGATGGTTACATTACTCCCCACAAGACCAAATTAACTTCAGCTCAGAAGGACTGACAAATCTCCATTTTTTTGCTGTGATGCGCGAGTACAATGTTGTTCTAGGATTCTCATCAGAAGGAGCAGTTGAAGGATGGTTACATTACTCCCCACAAGACCAAACTAACTTGGGCTTAGAAGGACTGACAAATCTCCATTTTTTTTGCTGTGATGCGCGAGTACAATGTTGTTCTAGGATTCTTTCTGGTGAGTTCCATTTTTCTAAAAGTGTGCTCTACATGGACCATGTAGGTGCCTGTTTAAACTGTCAATTCATAGTACATTTTGCTTTATACTAATCACTTTTTTTGTATTTGTGCAAATAGGGGTGATCAGCTTGATTTCAATGGGAACTGCACAAAATGTTCATGAATACATTGAATCATTCATTTCCACCACAAGAAAGTAGGTACCGATAAGTTCAAGGCGTTGCAACATATAAGGGCGAAATCATACAAGCTACGCATGAATTTGGTTGATTTTGGTGGAACTGCACAAAAAGAACAGTTGGTTTATTTAGCACGAGGTGCCATGTCAATGTCCGAACTGATGGCAAACCCTGCCCATTCCACAATCATAGGCATTTGATATTTTGGAATGGGACAACCTTGTCAAATTTTTCTCATTGATTTTAAGACATGTGTTTGATATTTTCGAATGGGACGCCCTTGCTGTCAGCAGCGTCGATCAATTTTTTCTTTATTCTTTAGTTGTGAAGTAAATATTGCCTCTAACATGTGAGTCGCTGAGATGCATAATCATCGATTCTTTTGAATGTTCTCTATGAATTGCCAGCCCTGTGTGTTTGATTGCAATGTACACGCTAAAAAGCTGCTTAAACTCTTTGTACTCCTTCTGTTCCTTTTTACTTTGCACATTGTGAAAGTGCATACTTTTTTGTATAACATTGGTCAAAATAGAGATACTTTGACTGCAGACAAAACTTGTATAGAAAGGACCGGAGGGAGTACATGTGAAACTGCTGCAAACGAGGTGATCACCCTGGGAATAATGCTAGTACGTATTGTTTTGCATGTTCATCCAATGCCAGTGATACAGGAATTTGAACTAATCGAAATAAATTCATTCATACACGGTCGGATTTCATATAAACATGCCGAATTTAATTACATTTCATACATTCTTCAACTAAAAAGGGGTGTTTGTGGCCGCATGCATCTCCCAGATGCAGAGGACGGGGGTCATCCTCCTTTTCTAAAAAAAACTAAAAAGGGGTGCACTGGAGGTATAATTAATTAACCGAAGCTACCCACATGTGTCCCGCTGAGCCGAACAGAAGCTTCAGTGACTTAACTGCAGGTGCATTTGCGTAACTGACATGTGGCCTGTTGGGCCCACGTGTCAGTCAGCCAACTGCACCAGCAGTTAAGTAGAAGCAACGTTCTTCTCCAGCGCAGCTCTCCGACTCCACGTCGCCGCCAAGAAGCTAACCGGCCATCAATGGTCAACCCGCCTAGCTTGGCTTCAACCGGAGGGTAGCAGCGGTGGCCTTACTTGGACCCGAGCGGCGGCGACCTACCGTTTCTTTCTCGTTTTCTGTGTGGCGCGGCCTCATTGGCAGCAGGGCGGGGCCTCGGCGGAGCCGGCGATGTCCTCTGTCTCATTGCCGGCGGGCGGCGCCTCAGCGTAGCGGTGGAAATCCTCCCCCACGTTGCCGGCAGGGTAGGGCCTCGGCTGAGCCGGCGATGTCCTCTGCCTCGTTGTTGGTGGGGCAGGGCCTCGGCGGAGCCGGCGGTGTCCTCTGCCTCGTTGTTGGCGGGGCGGAGCCGGCGGTGTCCTCTGCCTCGTTGTTGGCGTCGCGCGGCCTCGGCGGAGCAGCGCATCGTCGACGCCAGCAGTGCGGGGACTCGTCGGAGCCGGCATTGTCCTCTGCCTCATCCTCGGTCTCGCCAAACAGCGCCTCGCCCGCTTCATCACCCTCTTTGCTAGCCTCTTTGTAGGCGGCCGCAGCCTCCGCTACCCACATGCGGTACTGCCAGCGCTCGAGGCGACCCTTGCGGGCAGAGCGGTACGAGTCGAGCAGCGCCTCCTGCTCTGCCCGCTCAGCGGCGATATGCTCCTCCGCCTGCAGGTGCTCCTAGAGGAGATGGTGGTTGTAGGCGGCGTCGGCCTGCGCCTCCCGGAACTACTCCTCACGCATCTGCCTCACCCTGTCCATATATTCGGCACGGGCCTCGCCGATGGTCATGGTGCAATGCACCGGCAAGGATGGCGCGGAGGAGGGGGTTGGCGTTGGGTCATCGACTACCATGTTCTCCATTGGGACGTCGTTGTCCCCCGGCTGCCTGCCGGCCAGCCGGTCGGCAGCAATGGCTGCCATCTCCTTGTGGTCCGTCGTCCGCCCGTACCGAAGAGCGCTGGAGCGCGAGGAAGCCATGGTGGGCAGTAGTGGTGTGGACAGGAGAAAGGGAACGGATGCGGATGACTGCGGCTATGGCCGACGCAGCAGTTTATATAGCAATGGTTGGCGGGAGGAGGGACGGACGTGTGGCGCTGGAGTATCCGCCTCGGCAACCGCGTATCATTAATGTGTGCGGCAGATGGACAGACGGACGGCACTTGTGTCGTTTGAAGGCGGAGCAATCGCCTGCACCGAGAAGCGGGGCGGCCGGCGCTGACTGTTTCAATTGGAAAGCGCGCGCGGGCGAGGAGATGACTTTACTTGGATAGGATGACAATGGGGACCCACCAGGTCCATAGCCTCATATACGCAAGTGCTTCCTTATTATATATATATAATATATATATATATATATATATATATATATATATAACTATAATTTATTTTGCTTCCTCCTGGTTTCCTGACATCACGGCCCCACACCATTGTCAACCTATGTACTCCCTCCTTTCCGGTTTATAGGGCTTATCTCAAAATTTTAGTTTTTCCATTTTATAAGGCTCAATTTGGTTGTTTTCCATCACATGTTCAGATTCCAAGGTGCATTAAATCATTGCATGCAAGTATTAAGAGAAAATTGACCAATGCATGTACTTTATGCATGCATGCATTGCAATTAATGCATTGATAAACATAATTTTTTGAGGATAACAAGAGCATTAATTAGGTGCTATTGCAAAACTACAAAAAGTATTCCACCACTCGCCATCTACCTTGATTGGTGAGATTTTTGAATTGAGCATTATAAACCGAAAAGGAGGGAGTAGTCAATAAACGAGAGAATTGCACAAGAAGTGGCCGACAGCTGGGACCAAGCAGCTCGAGCAGTACTTGTGTTTTTGAGGTGTGAGCACTGCAGAGTTTTTCGATGTTTACCCCAGATATTAATTTTTCTCCTCTAGACAACAACGAAAATATCGCTGCAGGTACTAACTGGGCGGGCTGTGGCCCATCTAGCCCAGGCCAGATATCTAGCCCAGATATTAATATTTTTCAAGCTGAAAATGGCTAGCCCGGCTATACTTTTTTTTGAGGAATACCCAGGCAAGGTCAAGTTGTTATTCTCCGCCCCGCTGGGCTGCAAATCTTTCCTAGGAAGGATGCATTAGGCTTAACAAGAAAATGGGCTTTAAGAAATAATAAATGAGATGTAATTATAAAAACTGGGTAGTAACTATAAAAAAATGCACCAAACAGTGATTACTTTATAAAATTTTATTTTTGGAATATTGAAAATTTTAATTTCATTAATTGTTGCGAGCGCAATGTTTCATTGGATTTTTTACGTAATATAAATTTATATTGAAATTGTATTTAATCTGACTAGAAATTTCGGGATAAAAATATTCGGAACCCATCAAAATATGGGAAATTTTATTGAATTCTGTTTTGAACGGTTGGTTGAAATGGGCTGTACTTTTAACAAACTGTAAATGGGCTGTAGTAAATTCCATTAGAATTCAAAAATGGGCTACACATTCTTACAAATCTCAAATGGGCTATAAGTTCTCTGCCACACACTTCTGGCCATACTAAGTTGACGCGTCCCCTAAAAAATAGAGTTGACGCGTATGCAAGGCTTTGTCAACTTATACTCAACACACGGTTCTAGCAGCAGTGGCCGTTGGATGTCAATCCAACGGATGCTGTGCTTCTTCTTCAATCTCGGATATTCTAGCTTCACCCGCCCAAAAAATGATTCCTCCCCCTAACATCTGGGGCGCACCGTTTCGGAAGCTAACCTGTGGGCCTACTAAGTTGACGTACCAAGGGCTTTGTCAACTTAGTAAATATAAACGATTCTAGCTGTAGTGACCGTACGATGTCCATCCAACGGCCATCGTGCTTCTTCAACCTCTGGTCTTCTTGCTCCAGCCGCCCAAAGCAGCACCGGTCGTGCCGCCTGCTCCTGCCTCCCGTGGCCGGCTGTGCTGCTGTGGAGGCCTCACCGCCCCCTACTACTCCCACCGCTGGCCAGGCCATCCCTCCACTCACCCACACCCCCTATTATTCCGCGGCGATGGCAGCGCAGCCAAACTAGTGAACCCTCGTACTCCTCTCCGCGTGTGCATCCACTGCCGCGTCTTCCCCGGCTCCGCGTTGTCCCCTTCCTAGGCCTCGCCGTCGTCCACCACCGTGGTGCTCTCAGCGAGGCGTGGTCAACATGGTCAAGCAACGACTTCCATCGGACGTGGACTGTATGTGGAGAGGCTGACAGCTGGGTCCACGGCAGCCGCAAGGAAGTGCCTCCTTATTACGTGCAAAATAATTATTCCTCCACCTGACAGCGGGGACCCATCGGACGGGCCACCGTATTTCGTGAAAAAATGATTCACCCCCTGACTGCTGGGACCCACGAGCTACATCTTCGCACGCAAGGAAGTTCGTCCGGTAAAAAAATGATTCGCCCCCCTGACTGCTGGGACCCACCAGCTACATCTTCGCACGCAAGGAAGTGCGTCCGAAAAAAAACGATTCGCCCCCCGACTGCTGGGACCCACCAGCTACACCTTCACACGCAAGGAAGTGTGTCCGGGCAAAAAAAACAATTCGCCCCCTGACTGCTGGGACCCAGCAGCTACACCTTCGCACGCAAGGAAGTGCGTCCAGGTAAAAAAAAACGATTCGCCCCCCTGACTGCTGGGACCCAGAAGCTACACCTTCGCAGGCAAGGAAGTGCGTCTGGGCAAAAAAAAATGATTCGCCCCCCTGACTGCTGGGATCCACCAGCTACATCTTTGCAGGCAAGGAAGTGCCTGACAGTCGGGACCCACCTGGTCGAAGCGTACGTAGCGTTGTCATCCTGGTCGTGAACGTGTACGTACATACTGGTCGATGTAGAGGCGCGCACGTGTCGTAGTAGAGGCGCGCACATAGCATGTACACATACGTACAACGGCCAGGGTGCAAGAAAGAAAATATGGCCACGTATGTGTACATACGGGCGGGGTCTCGAACGCTTAGTCGCGCATACGTACGGCGAGGGCTCATGTTCATGGGGAGGCAACGGAATGCGTCGTGTTCATGGGGAGGCAACGGAATGCGTCGTGTTCATGGGGAGGCAATGGAATGCGTCGTGTTCATGGGGAGGCAACGGAATGCGTCGTGTTCATCGGGAGGCAACGGAACGCGTGGGAGCCAACCGGCTTGGACGGAACAGGCGATGGAAATGAGGCCTAGCGTACCGCAGAACGGAGGAAACAACCTTGTGTTCAGCCGGCCACGTTCAGAACGGGGTCCTATTGATCGGGAGGGGTGTGGCGTACTGCAAAACGGAGGAAACGGAACTTCTATGGTCGAAACGGGGGTCCTGTTGATCGGGAGGGGTGTGGCGTACCGCAAAATGAAGGAAACAGACCTCCTACGGTCGAAACAGGGGTCCTGTTCATCAGGAGTGGTGTGGCGTACCGCAAAACGGAGGAAATGGACCTCCTACGGTCAAAACGGGGGTCCTGTTCATCGGGAGGGGTGCGGCGTACCGCAAAACGAATGAAACGGACTTGTGTTGGAGCGCTACGGTCGAAACGGGGGTCCTGTTCATCGGGAGGGGTGTGGCGTACCGCAAAACAGGACTCCATGGGATACTGTTCATCTCCACCGTCGACCTCCTCCAGCCTCCACGGGCTACCGTCGACCTCCTCCATCCTCCATGGGCTCCTGTTCATCCAGCCTCCACCGTCTGCTACTCGACCGGCTACTGTTCAACCACCCCTCCACCGTCTACTATTCATCCAGCCCTCCATCGTCTACTGTTCATCTAGCCCTCCACACCACGGGGTCCTGTTCAACCACCCCTCCACGGCCACCCCTCCACCGTCTACTGTTCATCCAGCCCTCCACACCACGGGGTCCTGTTCATCCAGAGGCAACGCCACCGCTCACTGTTCATCCACCCCCCCGCAACACTCACTGTTCATCCAATCGATCGGCTTCAGTTAGCAGCAGTAGCGAAGGAATCGCTCCATTGGGTTCAGTTAACAGCCATCGATCGATCACTCGGGTTCAGTAATGCGTAGCCTGCAGTGTAATCGCTCGGGTTCAGTTAGAGCCCAACGCCTTGCTCGGGTTCAGTTAGAGCCAACGCCTTGCACACACGCGCGTACATGTACGAGAGAAACGTGCATCGCTCGGCCCCCGACCTCCCACCATAACCGGCAACTCCCCGAAATTTTCCTACCCCTCGCTTCTACCACGGTTTTTTCCGTCATGGACGGCCCAAAGAATGTCATGCAGCTGCGTCTCCGGCCCGCCCAGGATGAAAAGCCCAGTTTTTGTCATGATTTTTTGTCATAGAAGTAGGAGCCCACCACATCTATGATGATACCGGGTTCTGTCACAATTATCGTCATAGAAGTGTCATATGTATGACAGAAAAAAAATTGTTCGGCCCAAAATGTCACGGATGTGTCTTTTTTTGTAGTGCAAGGTATGTGCTTTGTGAAAGACCGGTGAGGCGTCTCGATCTATCTCTATAGATCTTGATGCCTAATATGTAAGCAGCTTCTCCAAGGTCCTTCGTTGAAAAACACTTATTCAAGTAGGCCTTTATGCTATCCAAAAGTTCTATATCATTTCCCATCAATAGTATGTCATCCACATATAATATGAGAAATGTTACAGAGCTCCCACTCACTTTCTTGTAAACACAGGTTCTCCATAAGTCTACATAAACCCAAACGCTTTGATCATTTCATCAAAGCGAATGTTCCAACTCTGAGATGCTTGCACTAGCCCATAGATGGAGCGCTGGAGCTTGCACACCTTGTCAACATTCTTAGGATCGACAAAACCTTCCGGCTGCATCATATACAATTCTTCCATAAGGAAACCGTTAAGGAATGCCGTTTTGACGTCCATTTACCATATTTCATAATCATAGAATGTGACAATTGCTAACATGATTCAGACGAACTTCAGCTTCGCTACGGGTGAGAAGGTCTCATCGTAGTCAACCCCTTGAACTTGTTGATAATCCTTAGCGACAAGCCGAGCTTTATAGATGGTCGCATTACCATCTGCGTCAGTCTTCTTCTTAAGGATCCATTTATTTTCTATGGCTCGCCGATCATCGGGCAAGTTGATAACCCACAAGTATAGGGGATCAATTGTAGCCTCTTTCGATAAGTAAGAGTGTCGAACCCAACGAGGAGCTAAAGGTAGAACAAATATTCCCTCAAGTTCTATCGACCACCGATACAACTCTACGCACGCTTGACGTTCACTTTACCTAGAACAAATATGAAACTAGAAGTACTTTGTAGGTGTTGTTGGATGGAATTGCAAGATGCACGTAAATAAAAAGTAGGGGCTATTTAGATAAAGAAGCAATAAAGTAAATATAGAGAGTGTGGAAAAGTAGTGGTAGGAGTTGTGATATTGTCCCTAAGCAATTGACTACTTTACCAGACTGATAGCAAGTTTTATGTGGGAGAGGCATAAGCTAACATACTTTCTCTTCTTGTTCATATGCACTTATAATTGGAACTCTAGCAAGCATCCGAAACTACTAAAGATCATTAAGGTATAACCCAACCATAGCATTAAAGCATCAAGTCCCCTTTATCCCATACGCCACAACCCCCTTACTCGGGTTTATGCTTCTGTCACTCAAGCAACCCACTATAAGCAAATCATGAACGTATTGCAACACCCTACAGCGGGAATCCCTCATGCTTGCATGCCACGGAGGGAACAATAGGACATCAACATAACCACAAGCAAATTAAACCAATCATAGCAATTCATCAATCACCGGTAGGACAACGAAAATCTACTCAGACATCATAGGATGGCAACACATCATTGGATAATAATATGAAGCATAAAGCACCATGTTCAAGTAGAGGGTAAAGCGGGTTTCGGGAGAGTGGACCGCTGAATATAGATGGGGGAAGGTGATGGAGATGTTGGTGAAGATGATGGAGGTGTTGGTGTAGATCGCGGTGATGATGATGGCCCCCGGCAGCGTTCCGGCGCCACCGGAAGCGAGGGGAGAGATCCCCCCTTCTTATTCTTCTTCCTTGACCTTCTCCCTAGATGGGAGAAGGGTTTCCCCTCTGGTCCATGGTCTCCATGGCGTGGGAGGGGCGAGAGCCCCTCCGAGATTGGATCTGTCTCTCTCTCTGTTTCTGCGTTCTTGATTCTACCCTTTCACTGTTTTTTATATTCCCGGAGATCCATAACTCCGATTGGGTTGTCCTTTGGACACGATTTCTATCTGGAGTGGCCACGAAAGAACGGCACCAACCGCCTTATGGAGTGGCCACGAGGGTCAGGGGAGCGCCCACCCCCCTGGGGCGCGCCCCCTGCCTCGTGGGCCACTCGAGCATCGTCTCGCATTGATTCTTCTTCCCAAAAATCATAAATATTCCAAAAAGAATCTCTGTCCGTTTGGACTCCGTTTGATATGGGGTTTCTGCGAAACAAAAAACATGCAACAAACAGTAACTAGCACTGGGCACTAGATCAATATGTTAGTCCCAAAAATAGTATAAAAAGTTGCCAAAAGTATATGAAAGTTGTAGAATATTGGCATGGAACAATCAAAAATTATAGATACGATGGAGACGTATCAACATCCCCAAGCTTAGTTCATGTTCGTCCTTGAGCAGGTAAATGATAAAAAAGATAATTTTTGATGTGGAATGATACCTAGCATAATCTTGATCATGTAATCTAATCATGGCATGAATATTTAGACACGAGTGATTCAAAGCAATAGTCTATTATTTGACATAAAAACAATAATACTTCAAGCATGCCAACCAAGCAATTATGTCTTATCAAATAACATAGCCAAAGAAAACTTATCCCTACAAAATCATATAGTTTGGCCATGCTTCATTTTCGTCACACAAAATGCTCCCATCATGCACAACCCCGATGACAAGCCGATTAATTGGTTCATACTTTTTAACGCGCTTCAGCCTTTTCAACCCTCATGCAATACATGAGCGCAAGCCATGGATATAGCACTATAGGTGGAATAGAGTATGATGGTGGAGGTTGTGTGGAGAAGAGAAAAAGGGAGAAAGTCTCACATCGAAACAGCTAATCAACGGGCTATGGAGATGCCCATCAATTGATGTCAATGCGAGGAGTAGGAATTTCCATGTAACGGATGCACTAGAGCTATAAGTGTATGAAAGCTCAAACTGAAAAATAATTGGGTGTGCATCCAACTTGCTTGCTCATGAAGACCTCGGGCATTTGAGGAAGCCCATCATCGGAATATACAAGCCAAGTTCTATAATGAAAATTCTCACTAGTATATGAAAGTGATAACTCAAGAGACTCTCTATATGAAGAACATGGTGCTATTTGAAGCACAAGTGTGGTAAAAGGATAGTAACATTTCCCCTTCTCTCTTTTTCTCTCATTTTTTTTATTTTCTGTTTTTTTGTGGGCTTCTTTGGCCTTTTTTTATTTGGGCTTCTTTGGCCTCTTTAATTTTTCATAAAGTCCGGAGTCTCATCCCGACTTGTGGGGGAATCATAGTCTCCATCATCCTTTCCTCACTGGGGCAATGCTCTAATAATGATGATCATCACACTTTTATTTACTTACAACTCAATATTACAACTCGATACTAGAACAAAGATATGACTCTATATGAATGCCTTTGGCGGTGTACCGGGATGTGCAATGATCTAGTGTAGCAATGACATCAAAAAACGGACAAGCCATGAAAACATCATGCTAGCCATCTTACGATCATGCAAAGCAATATGACAATAAATGCTCAAGTCTCGTATATGATGATGATGGAAGTTGCATGGCAATATATCTCGGAATGGCTATGGAAATGCCATAAATGGTAGGTATGGTGGTTGTTTTGAGGAAGATATAAGGAGGCTTATGTGTGATAGAGCGTATTGTATCACGGGGTTTGGATGCACCGACGAAGTTTGCACCAACTCTTGAGGTGAGAAAGGGCAATGCACGGTACCAAAGAGGCTAGCAATGATGGAAGGGTGAGAGTGCATATAATCCATGGACTCACATTAGTCATAAAGAACTCATATACTTATTGCAAAAGTTTATTAGCCCTCGAAGCAAAGTACTACTACGCATGCCCCTAGGGGGGTAGATTGGTAGGAAAAGACCATCGCTCGTCCCCGACCGCCACTCATAAGGAAGACAATCAAAGAAACACCCTATGCTTCAAATTTGTCACACAACGGTTACCATACGTGCATGCTACGAGACTTGCAAAACCTCAACACAAGTATTTCTCAATTCCACAATTACTCAACTAGCACGACTCTAATATCACCACCTTTATATCGCAAAACTATTGCAAGGAATCAAACATATCATATTCAATGATCTACAAGTTTTATGTAGGATTTTATGACTAACCATGTGAATGACCAATTCCTGTCATCTCTCTAAATAGATATAAGTGAAGCAAGAGAGTTTAATTCTTTCAACAAAAGATATGCCCACGCTCTAACAAATATAAGTGAAGCAAAAGAGCATTCTACAAATGGCGGTTTTCTATGTGAAGACAAACAGGCAATCCAAACTGCAAATGATATAAGTGAAGCACATGAAGCATTCTATAAAGCCATACTCAAAAGATATAAGTGAATTGCAATGAGCATTCTATAAATCAACCAAGGACTATCTCATACCAGCATGGTGCATAAAACAAAAATGAAAACTAAATGCAAAAGACGCTCCAAGATTTGCAAATATCACATGAATGAAACGAATCCGAAAACATACCGATACTTGTTGAAGAAAGAGGGGATGCCTTCCGGGGCATCCCCAAGCTTAGACGCTTGAGCCTCCTTGAATATTTGCTTGGGGTGCCTTGGGCATCCCCAAGCTTGAGCTCTTGCCTCTCCTCGTTTTCATCATATCGAGACCTCCTCGTTCTTCGAACACTTCATCCACACAAAACTTCAACAGCAAACTCGGTAAGATTCGTTAGTATAATAAAGCAAATCACTACTCTAAGTACTGTTTCAATCCAATTCATATTTTATTTTTGCATTGTGTCTACTGTAATATAACTTTTCCATGGTTTAATCCACTGATAGAAATTGATAGTTTCATCAAAACAAGCAAACTATGCATCAAAAACAGAATCTGTCAAAAACAGAACAGTCCGTAACAATCTAAACATTCTCCATAATTCTGGTACCCCAAAAATTCTGCAAAAATTAGGAACAATAAACAATTTGTACAGAAAGACAGTGCAAAAAGTTTCAAAACCATTTGACGTTCCAGTAAAAAAATGTAAAACCGCGCACTACAACCAAAGTTTTTGTCCTGCACCGTACAAACCAAACAACATTGTAAACATCCTAAACGCAAACTTGGCACATTATTTTTATAATACACTGGAATTGTACAAGGGGATAATTATTTTTGATGAAAAGTTTCTGTAATTAAGATTCACATAGTTTCCGTGATCATGAATAAAGTTCAAGGAGCTCCCCCACTTCAACAATACTTGTCTCTCACTTTCACTTTCCTTTTTGAAAAGTTTTGGGTTCCCCTCTTTATTTTTTTTTGTTTTTAGACTATATGAAAGCACACAACAGAAATAAATGACTCTCTAAAACTTCCGGGTTGTCTCCCTGGTGTTCGCACACGAACACGTCACTGTGTACCTCCAACGCCGAGGGTGATGCACCGTAGCTCACGTCGAAGGAGACCCATCCGGAAGCGCGGTACGCAAGCAATCCGGCGGGTGCTTTTCAAGACCCGAAACCCCACGCGCCCGGGAGGGACCCCGTATGGACGCGCGGCGGCTATGGGCTTTCCTAGGTCGACCTGATCGCCCCTAGGGCCTCGAGGTTCACCGCCCTGCAACAAGAAGAACATACGAAGAACGAGGAAGAAGAAGAACTAGGATTAAGGAGAAAAGATAAAAGATAAAAGTGGCAGATGAATTGATCGATTGTGTGTTGTTCAATCGGCCGTCACCCCTTAGATATATAAGAGGCGGCTGGATTTTTCACGCAAGGAAAAGGCTTGCATTCACGTCCAAAACCCTAGTTAAATTCGGATTGGTTTTGTCCGAACTTTCCAAAACTGTTCGGTTTAAACTGGCTGCATCTTGCGGGTCTCTTTTGTGGTGGTAAACGATCTCGGATGGAAACGAGCCCAAAAGAAATCTTGACCGTTTCGACGAGACGAACAACTTTCATGTTGAACGTTTTTTAATCAGAGGTCATCTTGAGGGTCAAATAGGTCGCACAAAACAGGTTGTTCTCTCGCGCTACCCATGAGACATGTGTCTGGTGGGGCGCGCCACATCTCCCTCGTGACAGGGCTACAGTCCGATTGCTCTAATTTTGCAGACGAATTTGGATTTGAATGATTTGTATATCAAAATCAATCGTTTTAACGAGACGAAGACAATCACTGTAGACCATTTTTTCATTTGAGGTCGTCTTGGGGGCTTAATCGGCCAAATTGTACTCTGATCTTAGTACTTTGAGTATAGTTTCGGCCTTCGAGATGAAATCGGACGGTGATGACCCAAACTTCAAAGATGTTCATATCAACAATACAGAGCTTTTTCATGTAGATCACTTCTCCATTTGAGGCCATCTTAAATAAGTTCTTGATCGTGCCAAAATCTGGTGTCAACACATGCCCCCCTGTTTTTCGGCAAAGCTTGTGTGCCAAAAAATAACTTGCACATAGCTTGCTCTAAAGACGATGTCAGCACTCCATCGGCCATTTTGCATATGCTTAGGATGATAAGTTTATATCGGCCATTGCTTGCATGAATATTTTTATGCAAGCTTGGGTGAAACTTTCTCAACTTCATTTATCCGACTATAAAGTTCCATTGGTATGCATGTCAAAACCATCCATCAACCATATTGTTCACCCTTCTGCTAGGATCTTGCAGATAATCAACAATGAACGTTCTCGAATCCTTACTTTGACTACATAAAAGTTTCATTAGTGGCCGAGGTGGTGACCTCCAATTCGGCCTTACCTATGTTGGCAAGAATAAGCATCGGCTATTGATAGACGTGCAATGCACCATGACCAACATGGTAGCCGTATGTTTGCTATGCCAACCCTCTCTAATTTTCATGTCTAGATATATGAACAATTTTAAAGCAACCCAAAGTAAATTTTGCATCTAGACATTCCCCAAGATAAACTATAAGTGATTCGTCAAAACATTGATAACCCTTGGATATTTGTTGCACTACTCATAACGAATCACCAAAAGCCTCAATATGTTTAGCACATATGGCAAAAGTTCCAAACCGAATAACATTGCATATTCGGCTTTGGTTATTGTGCAATAAATATTTTAAGAGGCATGAGGCTTCACAGAACAGCACTATATGGAGATATATAAACAACACCAACACTGTGGCCATTGTTATGAATTCAACTATCAAAACATAATCTCCATAGTACTTGTCTCGCTCTCCAATCGAACTCAGGACGATGTTAGAATACTACACCGTCCATGCATTGACATACTCTTAGGATGATAGGTAAATATCGGCCATTACCATGTAAACTTCGTTCAAAGCACATATAGCCGAAACAAACAAACGAAATGTAAAATCAAGTATTTCGGCCCTTTGGATCAGCAACAAACTTGTAACTAACCAAATGTATAGTGACTTGGTAATACCCTTTCATGATGTAAGAAATTATATTGCATCCATGGATTAAAATAAGCCCATTGAGGGTTACCAATCATACCTGATGATGAATTCCACGGCATAAGCGTTAGTGGCATAGTTGAAAAATATGGATAATGTGTAGACCAAAGATGTTGAAACCTTCGGCTTGGTCCTTCATACTTTTCACTCTTTTCATTCTTCACCTTTGCCGCACTTCTTGTAATGGAAGCTTGCACATAATTCTTATTTTGAGCACTTACTTTGGGAACCCATGCCATGTTCCTATCTTCAAGTTCTTGTGCACTAAGTTTTTGTAATTTCTTCTTTTGCCAATATGATAAGCTGAGTATGCACCCCGGCTGCGATTTTGTTTGAAGCAATGACAATTCTTGTTTTACCTTGTGCACTTTCAACTTCTTTTCTTCAGATTTGGCACTTTAATTCTCGACAATTGATTGCTTTATCTCATTGCCTTTAGTAGCCAATGTTAACACTTTAATTGGATCTTTATCCTTTAAGATCAAATATGAATTGGCACTCTTGCGACCATCTTTTTAAACTCGATATACTTGTTTGATCACCTCTTTATTCTTTCTTGAGCTCCGAGCCGATTCTTTCTTATTTAAATGGTCTTGAACATATGACTGCTTACTGAACGTTGATATTCTTGGACCTGCATAATAATGGTGAGATGGTCTAGAATATGATGGAGAATGTGCCATTGTATCATACCTGTCCCATGATGAATATCGATCTACATGAGCATAGGGAGGCATCCACGGCATTGGCATTGGCGATCCAAAATAAGGATATGAACACGTTGCATTACAATTGTCTTATTGCCAACACCGATCGTTGGATTTGCGCCTAGGGGGTGATCTTGATGCTTTTGCATTACTCGACCGATAAGCACCATTCTATTCACTTTTCTTTTGATATTTATCTAATAACTGTGCAAAAGTGACCTTGGATTTCTTGTGCTTGTGCTTGTGCTTATTGCGGCCTTTATCTCCTTTGGTTTTGCTTGCATC